>NC_046156.1:143577809-143835309 GCF_011064425.1 Rattus rattus | reverse complement strand
AGACTAGCCTCAGTCTTAGAGAGATCTGACTGCCTCTGCCTCTGCCTCTCATATGCTAGGATCAAAGGTATGCTCAGCTAAGAAGTTATTTATTTCTTATCAGGACACATCTGAGGGTTGATAGACTTGTCTATCACAGATGGTCTTTCTCTAAGATGCCCATCACAGTGAGACAGTCAAGGCAAAGCTAGAAGCTTATAAGTGGCAGCAAAATCTTCAGTGCAAAATGCTGCTTCTGTAAGGTATGGAGTGGGAGGTGCTGGGTAATGGGATGGTTGGAGTGAGGGAATGAAAGAGTGGGTTTGCATTGCTTTTGTTCCTATTGCGTGTGTGTGCAGTGTCTGAAAGAGTAGTCAGTAGTCTTTTGAGTTGGGGTCATGGGTGAAGCCTTACAATGTAGCCCAGACTGGCCTTAAACTCTCTATCCTCCTGCCTCAGTCTCCTATATGCCAGCATCATGCTCACCTTGAGAATGTTCTTAAATACTTCTTTTGCTTCCAGTTTACACACTTGTCATGAGATGAATTATTTTATGTATTTTCTGTTCTCTGGAGCAGCGTGTGTAACCTCTGAAGCCTGTGTTTTCACGCTGGTGTCAGATGCTACAGAAGTGTGCTGGGGAATGTCCTAACTGTTCACATTTATGTGTAACCGTAATGACTTACGTATTGGGACGAGTCTGTCCTTGTCAGCCACGACGCTGTCTTCCTGTTATGCACTCTGTCACTCCATTCCTTCTCCTCTGGTATTAAAACGGCAAGGGATTCACCCCGAGCCACACTTGTGATACAGGCTGAGAGATGAGGTTTGTATTTGCTGTGCCACTGTGCGCCTCTCTGCAGGCCGCGTGCTTATGAATAGAAAACCTTTGCTTCTAGAATCCGCCAGCACTGGTATTAGATTGTTACCTGTCCTCCCTAGGTTCTGGACACTGTAGCTGGTACGAAAATACGTTTTTAAGGATTCTTGCAATCCCTAAAATTCAAAACAGCATATTGTTCTTGGAGAGATTGGTTTTTTAACCAAATCCTTGAGTAGGATTTCCGGAGGGAAGTGTTCTCCCAGTGTTGTCTTTATAATCTCTTTGATAATTAAAAAGGAAAGCCTGACATTCCTAAGGCATCACCCAGTCATGGCAGCCACAGCGCTGACTCTTTCAGCCGTCCTTTCTTGCCTCTTTCATTTTTTTCGTTTGCAACATGGAAAGTAAAACACAGAAAACCCTCCTCTTAATGGCCTGCCACTCTGCATCTCTGGATCTCAGCTGTTCGAGTGCAGGAACAATGACACCGGAGCCTCGGCTGATGGTATGAGAGTAACTGCCAAGGACACCAGGCTGGGGGCTGGGGGCTGGGGGAGAGGAGGGAACCAACCGTGGGAGAGCTGGGGAGAGGTGAGACCCAGAACAGGAAGAGCTGACAGAGGGAGATGCCCGGCAGCAGGCTGCAACACGAGTCCTGGGAGAGCTGGGCACTGGTTTCTCCAGGCTGCAGCCCTTGGCAGCCTGTCACTTTGTCTGTAGCTGCCACTGTACTGATTGCCACTGATTGCTGGGAAGAACTGAATGTTCAGATTTAATGGACGGAAGTATCTGTTCTTTGCGGGGGATCTCTGTTTTATCGTTTATTTGTTAAACCCATCACGAAATGCCAGCGGACTGATGGGAAGTAATAGACACTAGTTTATGGACTTTTTTTTTTTTTTGACCAAAAATCTATCAAATTGCTGACATTTATCATTTTGACAAATTGGGGGATGTGTATAATTAGCTGGATTAATAGCTGACTTAGTAGGCATATCCCAGGGGAGCTGATTATTAAATTGCTATCTTCCTGGAGAA
This sequence comes from Rattus rattus, assembly GCF_011064425.1. NCBI lineage: Eukaryota > Metazoa > Chordata > Mammalia > Rodentia > Muridae > Rattus > Rattus rattus. Next base: position 143,833,469 of record NC_046156.1, on the reverse strand, counting down.
AGGCCCTTGGGGTTTTATCCTAATCCTTAGTCAACATTAGGCCTCATCTGGGTGAAACTCCATAAGGAAAGATGGCAGCATAACAAATCCCAGACACAGCAGGGATCGGGAACACCCTGACCTTTCACTGGGTACCCCAAAGCTGAGCTGAGCGGCAGAACTGTCCCAGAAACCGTGGAAGCGCTGTGATGCAAACGGCTCGGAAAGACTGGAAGGAAATGCACACTTTGTCTTAGCCACGAGAATATGGCAGGATAGTGTGACTGATAAAAAGCCTGTGACCTTTAGCTCTCTCTATGAAGAATGGTATGCAAGGCAACACACGTCAGGGTCAGCACCACCTTCAACCAGCGTATCCAGCGGAGACTTGCCTTTCAACTACCCAAGCGGGTGGAGGGACAGAAAACTCTAGTGTTGCCTCGGGAAGTCTCCTGTCTTCCTTCCTCACCACTTCTCACACATCCTCTGGCCTTCGCCAAAACTGGGTTGGTTGTCACTAAAGCATGAAGTGTTTAGGCTGTTAAATGCACCCCACCAATAACACCCACCTGTTCATCCACAATGAAGGTTTGCTCAGTACTGGTGGAATTTGATTGTTCAATTGTAATCTCCCATGCTGAGATGCTGCTGTCTCCGTCTGACCACTGGGATGACTTCCTCCGGGCCGGCCAGGCAGGTGTCACACCACAGGTACCAGGGTCCCGAAAATGAAACCATTCCCATTGCTCTGAGTGGCTTTAGACGGAGCAAGCTTTCAGGTGAGTTTTAAGCTCATCTTAACTCCTTGTTTGGGCCTTCCTTGGAGAGTCACTCATCAGTGTTCAGAACCCACTGCCAGCCATAAGGAAACCTTCAGCAAAACAGGTGCAGAAAACACGATGCCGAGCCCAATTCCACTGGCTCAGATGCAGATGCAGGGGAGCAGAAAGCTGAATAGGCGGCTGGAGCTCTAAGCCCCACAAGATGTAAGGAGATAATCAGGTTGGAAGTATTGGATTGGTTTAACTCAGCCTTCGTCTGCAGCGCACACGTGTACAGACAGTCACACAGAAAGGAGCCCCGAAGGACCACTGAGACCATGAAGACTCTACTGAGGACAACGCATATGGATCGTGACAACGTGCCCTGAAGCTAGGTGTTCCAGTGATGCAGCCAGAGTCACACAGTTCTTTGAGAGTGATCTGGATAGTAGAACGTCTGCGTCTTTGGGAATAGTCTTTTTTCTTCAGTAAGAGCTTTCCTGAACTATCATTTGCTTGACGTACAATCCATCCACTTAAACGATGCAGTTCATGGGTTTAGCGTAGAGCGGGACACGCATGCTCCATAGAACATTCCATCACCCTTCACCACAGTCCCTACCTCCCAACTTCCCCAGCTCTAAGCGGCGACTCTTTCGGTATCCAGCTTTCTTTATTTGACCATTTTTGGACATTTCTTCTCAATGGGATCCTATAATATATGGCGCCACCAGCTTCTTTCCCTTACCGTGTGTTCAAAGTACATCCATGTCGAACCTATGTCAACATGACGCTCCAGCCTAGAAGTGACTGGTACTCTGTATGTGTTTACCATTCTAGTTTCCGTTCACCAGTTGACGTGTTATTTCTGGGTTTTGGCTATTGTGAGTCATGGTACTATAAACCTCTGTGCTTCTGGTGAGGCTCTGTGGTTGCTTATCATAGTGCACATTTGGGAGTAGGACTGTGGTGGCTCTATGGTTAGCACTTCCTGAGAACTTCTAGACTAGATGGTCGTCTTGCACTCTTAGCAGAGGGTCTGTGAGTTTGGATTTGTTCACTTCCTGCCAGCACACATTACTGTTTTAGCTGGAGGATATGAAGCAACATCTCACTGTGGTTTACTCTTGCGTTTCTCTGATGATGACATTGGCCACCGGTGGACTTATTGTCTATTTATAAGTTCCTCTGGAGAAATGCCTTTGCTCCTTTAGGTTTGGCTGTCTTACTGAGTTTTAAGAGGTATTTATATATCCAGGCTTCAATTCCTCTATCAGGTCGTTTGCCCCATTTCTCTTCTTTGGGATGGCATCTTTAATATGTATAGTGTTTTCTAAAACTCATATGTTTTTATTGTATATTTTATTGATTATGTACTTGGTTGTGTATCAGTAGCTTCCTTGGCCACATCTGAGCTCATGGAGATTTACCCGTTTTTCTTTTCTAGTAGTTTCTGCTCTTATATTTTTCATTTCAACTTAACTTTAGTAGGATGTGAGCTCAGGGTTCACTCTCTTCTTTGTATCTGGCTACTACCTGTCCAGCCCTGTTTCCTAAGGTGACGATTCTTTCTCCATTGAGTAATATTCACACTTCTGTTAAAAGGCAGTTGACCGTGTAAATAAAGGAATATAAATATATGGCTCGCTTGTGTGGGGGGTAGATTTTGCCCAATACAATCAGTATACCTGTCTACCTTTGTAATAATACCACACCGTCTCAATCCCTCGTTTCCCTGGAATATTGTAAACTCCTGCTCTAGTTATTCTGACAGTATAAATTACACGCTCCTTCAGACTGCTCGGGTTTTAAGTCAGGCTCTTCATTCAGAGCTAGTAATAGAAAATGAATGTTGGTTTTATTTGACTGTGTGTGATCCTAAGGACTAACCTTAGCCCCTTGAGCATGCTGTGCAAGTGCTCTACTGCAAGCTGCATCCCCAGCCCTGAAATACTGTTTATAATATGCACTGATAGAATTTTACATTTTAAAAAAAAAAACGAAAACGAAAACCTAGCCTGAAGCCACTGGCCTTGGTTGATTAAATCTTGCTCATCTTTCTGACGAATTCCAACGTTTTCTGAGCTTGCACATTAACAGAGAAGCCAAGAGGTTTATAGTTAGAACTAACATCTAAATAGATGTGAATGCAGGAGCCTGGGGGGGGGAGGCCTGACTTGAAAGGGAATAAACCCTAGAACAATGGAGTTCACTTACCCAGGAGTGCTTCACCAGTGAAGCCTGGCCCTCCCACGTTGTGTGATTGACACAGAAAGACTGGGAGTTGGGTTAGAGGAAGACAACCCATGATTGTGTGTCTCCTTCTGATATTTTTAGGTTTATTTTAAAAATAAGAAAATAACAATGTAGCTGAATTCATTGCAAACAAAAGGCAGCCTTTCTCACTTGACAACCGCCTGGAAAGATTAGTTATATCCTAATGCAGTGTAGCGGGCTGAGTCTGCCCCAGAAGAAAGCAACACTCAGAAATCGGGCCACAGCCAAAGAGCAACCGGAACATACATCTGGGTGGCTCACCTTCTGCTCACAAGTAAATGTTAAAAAACAAAACGTAATAGAATGCATATCTCAGTCTGCTAAGATAATTGAGAAGTTCTGGTCTCAGTCAGCAGCTATAAACCCATTACTCATACTCACTAGACTATGAATGAACTCATCCCTCATCGTTCACTCCGTTCCTCTCCCCCATCACCATCCCCATCATGGTGTCCTGTGTCCAGGAGTGCCCAGGGGCTAGAGAGGCATCTTCTTGATAAAGATGCTTATTTCTATTCTAGAGGACCACGTCTGGTGCCTCAGCCTTCCTGTAACTCCAGCTCCAGAGGCTCTAAGACTTCTCCCAGCTTCAACTGGCACCCACACGTGACATCAGACATGCATGCACACACACGCTCACACACACATAAATAAATAACTTTTAAAGTACGCTGAGTATTCAGTACAGATGACGTGTGTTATAGGATGTGAACTAGGGCAGAGAGGAACACAAGGGAGAAGGGCCGGACCAGTGATGGGATGTGGGAGCTGAGTCAGGGAAGATGAGGGGGTTGTCTTCCCCACGGTTGCCTTCATTTCCACAGTGGGGTGACGATGGAATGAGAACTGGTCATATCCGCATACCCTCGGGTCCTGACCGTCACACCACATCACCACAGCCTCCTTTGTATGGGAAAGTGTCAGAACTGAGTCACGGCCTACCATGCCAAAAGCAGGAATGTTCTTTTCATATGAATACTGAGTTGTTCTTTTCATATAAATACTGAGGGGTATTTTTTTTATCTCAAATGTAGGTAACAGTTATTTGATTTTAATTGTAATCCAATAGTTTTCACAAAGTAGAAAAACTGAGGAAATCAAGTGAGTTGATTTCTATTTGACCCAGTACTAAGGTGGCTGTCATTTCAGAGGAAAGGGATGTGTAAGCTTCAGTGCCATCAGCAATTTTGCCAGTTTCGAAGTTAAAACCGTGGCCTCTTTTAAAAGGAATGTGGAGCTCAGTGTCTGCTCCACGGGCGGGCAGCGTTTTTTACAGTAAGCTGGCAAGTGTCTTTCACAGCCTGTCCACATGCATTCCCTTCCCCCAGACATTCTTTCTTTCTTTCTGGTTACAGGCCAAGAAGGAAGAGAGAATCTCAGAATAATAACCCTTGAACAGAACACATTACAGAACTTAGAAGTACTTTTCGGGACAACCATTTCTCCAAGGTAAATATTGCCATTGAAAGAAGGGACCACATGGTTTGTGGTTTCAGACAACAGTGGGGCAGCACAGAGACTTGATGGTCTAGTCTGGTGCAGACTAGGACTGGGTGAGGGGGGAGAGAGAAGAAAGGGGGGCTGCTGCTTCCGCCTGCAGCCTCACTAAATGTATCACCAGGAGAACACCATCTCACCCTGGGAGGTCATGGGACTGGTCAGCCAGCGCGTGGGAAAAGAGGGAGGGAAGAGAGCCCTTGTGTTTAGACTGAAAATAGCATTCATTCCTTCATGATGAATTAGTTGAGGGATTCTAACTAGAGGTCAAGAAAGTATCTGCTCTATGTACGTCATTCAGGTGGTCCTGGCCCATTTCGCTTTGCACCAAGACTTAACAAATGAGAAAAACATTTGAGAAATCTCTGTTTTGTTTTGTTTTGTTTTGTTTTTCTGAAAATGCACACTGTTCGCCTTTCAGTGGTCTGTACAAAATGCTTTACTTTTATGTCTCATTTTGGAAGATAATATCCTTAATACCTCTTCTAAAGAGGAGCTGAGGGAGAGACATAGGCAGACCTTACAACCTGAGTGGAGTGGGCCAGCCTCACCTTGCATATCCACAGGAATAGCTCCAGGCTCTCCCTTTGCAAATCATAAGCAGTAGAGTCCATTCTCAGCTTCAACACTCGAGACTCAACTCCCTGGACAGACCTTCACACAAACTGCTGTGTCATTTCTATGAAGTTCCTCTTTTGCTGCTTACTTTGCAGCAAAGGGCTATTTTCACTAGGCCCTGAGAATCTATCTGATAAAGCACTTCCTTTTCTCCTTCCAAAACTGTGTGCTCACATCCACGGGGACAAAACAATACACAACTAGATTTAAAATCTTCTTGTCCACTCTCTCTGGTTAGAAAATCATATATGGCTGGCATCATCCCACCCTTGGTCTTCTGGAAAGCAGTTTCAGATTGGCAAGGGAGAGCCAGCCTCTGTCTTCACCCTCCCTGGCTGTTCTCGGAAGGGCTGGGGGAGTGTAGGCTGTACATTAGAGGAGAATTTTGTGATACTATTCATTCCCGGCTCTCACAGAGAGGACATTGTTTGCTCACTGTAATAGTCTTGGCAGGGATCTCTGCTGTGCATACAGAATGGGAGCAGAGCAGTGGGAACCGCTGAATTCTAAGAAACACATCAGCTTAGGGATTTTTTTAAAATACATTTTAATAGCTTCTCATTACCAAGATGCAAGTTATAATTTGGGAAATCGTTTTCCTTGGTTCCTTTCTTCACACTGCATTATGCATGTATTACATAAAAGGTCCTTATGAGAGTGGGGTGCCCATCTAAGCCGCAGCATCAAGCGTTTCAGTCCTAGAAATTCAGAAAGGCTTCCTGCGCATTCCAGACAGCCTCGAGTGTCGCTCCTCAAACATCAGCAGTCCTGTCAATGCCAGCGGGTTAGCTTTGAGCTCACGGGAACAATTATCTGCTACCAAATTAGAGAAACAGCATATTTGAGATGTGCAGAGAGTAATCAGTGTGTGGCAGGGGACACAGAGAGGGTGCCACCCGCCGTGCGAGGAGCGCCAAGAGTGCTCACAACTTTAGAAAGAGTCTCTGCAATCCGGACTGTGTAAAAGGAGGGCAGGAGCTACAGCAGAGTGATAGCATATGTGCCTCATGTGTGAGAGGATCCATGTTCGATCCTGACCTCTTCAAACCACGGTGATTATGGAGGAGGAGGAGGAGGAGGAGGAGGAGGAGGAGGAGGAGGAGGAGGAGGAAGAGGGAAGGAGGAGGACGAAGGGGAGGAGGAGGAAGGAGGAGGAGGAGAAGAGGAAGAGGAAGAAGGAGGAGGAGGAGGTACACTTAGGCAGAGTAGAGGAGTGCAATAATATGACAGTGTTTGGGATTGAATAACAGATACCAATAACTAAGCTCTTCAACCTTCTTCCCCTCCTTTTTCTTATTCCAATTGATACATTTTAGATTGTCTGTTTTTAATATAAAATGTTTATGTAAATATACAGGATTGCTGGGGGCATGCAATAGAATATGGCGTTCTATGAGGGCATCTGAGAGAGGCTGGATCTGCCACGCCCACCTGTGTCAGGGTGACAAGGATGTCTACAGAGGCCCTGGCTTTCCACACCTGTGAGCACAGCTGATCAAAAAGGGACAGGTAGGAGCTCACTGGCAGCCAGATCCTTGGAAGGGACCCTATTAACTGGTTAGCCGTAGCTGTCTGAAGGGGGAGAGTAAAGTCTGTGTGTGAACATAAGTCAGCCTTATCCACTGGGAAGTAGCACGTGAATGAAGCTACCCCAAGTCAGAGTGGTGCGATCTTGTTTAACAGACACATCATGGCTCCTAGAGAGGGAGGGACAATCTGCATAGCCACCCCGTGGTGGTGCCCATTTTACTGGAGATGAAACACAAGTTCCGAAAATGTAAGGACTTGAGTGGCAAGAGCAGAGTCAGTGTTGGCATCCAACAGCTGTGGAATCTGGGCTTAGGGTGCATGTAACCTACCATCATAGGGGGCCCCCTTGGACTGTACCAGAGCCTGCTGGCTGGATCTATAAACATACAGTCACCCCCACAGAGGCATCCATAGTACGTTACATCATCATGTTTGGAAACACTGCCTTTGTCTGTTAGTGTTTACCTCTGTAGAAAAATAATTTATAATCTTCTTCTGTCTAAAGTGAGCATGTGATAGTGATCATTAAAAAACAAAATTCCAGCCATTTCCTTCATGGCTCTCATGGTACAGTGTACCACAGGTGCCTGGACAGGATTCCCACCGGGCCCAGTACCTCTCACCAGGAGACTGAACTTCTTGCTACAGCGTGACTTGCCACCTTCAAGAGTACCCTCAGCTGAGGCTGATATGTCAGCAGATAACACATGGCCATGTCTGTCTCCTCCCTGATTCCTGGGGTCTCATCGTAACCCAGACCCTCCCACGGTGTGTTCAAAGGAGTCTTAATAGATGTGGTTCCCCAACCACAGCCCCAGAAGAGAAGAGAGAAATGTTTTTGAATTTATAATCAGACATGTTTTGCAAATATGAGTTAGAGAGTATTCGCCAGACTTCTCAGAATTTTCCTATGACTCTCTAAAGTGAGGTGTAGACTGTAGGAGCTTCCTAAGTCATGTATTCTTTCTGGTGGGGAGAAGAGTTACCAGCATCTCTTAGATGGTGCCATCTTTGAGAACAGAAGAGAAAAGAGATTCTCATGGTGTAGAGACAAACCATATGCTAACGAAATGATAAATTCCTTTTGGGATCCCTGCCTTCAAGCCAGACTTTGAAATGATAGCCGCTGGGACCTGTGGTTTCTCATCTGTGAAATATGCCGGATAGAACTGGATTGTCTCCAAGGTCTTTGCATCTTTATAAACTCAGGACTGTTGATAACCTGTGCTATTCGAGAGGGACCACACTCCCCGCACAGGGTAGGAAAGCCAGGCAGGAGTAAACTGAGGTACAAGAAGTAAGAGGAGGGAGCTGTTAGTGTAAGGATGAATTCCACAAAGGCCTTTGTGCCGCATGGAATCGAAGCAGATTTTATTCCGTGTGTTTTAATGAACAGTTTGAAAAGGGAACTGTGCTCGTTACTTTATGATTACTGATGTTCTTAACCCAAACAATTAGACATTCCCATGAGAAACAGCTGTTCCTAGTTTCCAGACCAGAATTTTCCATGATCTTTTAGATGGTAATTTGGGTTCAGCTTCAAGAAGATAAAAGTGTTAGTAGATGTGAGTCACAGGGGGCTACGTGCACATTGTCCCCATTCCTGAACCATGCCAGCCTTGCTTGGTGTGTGGGATGCTTGAGTCTTGCCTGTCTGGGCTCTGATTGACCGATCAGAACCTGACTGGCTTTGTGATAGAAAGGCCCAGGTCTCTGGTGCAGTCCCAGTAGATGCCGTCAGTGGTAAAGCGTGCTAGCCTGACTTTCCACTTTGTCATGCCCTCAAAACCTGCACCTTCTTTCCCTTCACCCTCTGTAACCTCCTATAATGTGCCGGGACCAGAGCAGTGAGTTCTTCCTAGCAGCTGCACCATGAAAATCACCGGGATTCAACATCCCCCAGGAGTTGTACACACTTTATAGTACTAAAGGTTCAAACTTCATTTTTGTTTTTATAGTATTTGATAAGTAAAACGATGAGCTAAATGTTCAAGAAAATAATAATGTGTGAGAAACTATAACCCTGAAAGTCAAAGTAGGCCATACTTTTAGTGAGTTCAGGAAGCTGTTGGAATAATGTTTTTATTTGCTGTCATTGGAATCTTTCCGTTCTCTTTTTCAGATTTATTTTTATTTTCTGTATATGAGTGTTTTGCCTGCATGCATTCTGCTCAACATGTGCCTGGTTCTCAGGGAGGCCAAATTGAGGGTGCCACATCCCTAGAACTGGAGCTACAGGTGTTATCTTCCCCCCAACCAGACGCTAGGATTGAACCTGGGTCCTCTGAAAGAACAGCGAGTGTTCTTAACCCCTGAACTATCTCTCCAGGCCCCAAATCACAGGTCTGCTTGTTTGTTATTTGTGCAACATTAGGAATTGAACCCAGGGTTTCACACAGGTGAGGTAATGCTCCTCCGCTGATCTGTGATGGCCCAGCTCCAATCTAGCCAGTCCTATAACTCATAAGTACAGTTACTTTATTATTGTATGCATATTAATCGACTAACGACAGGTAGCCTCGTAAGCATTGCAATTGGCTATGAGGCCCGATCAATTGCAGAGTGAATCCTGAAGTCTATTGGATTGTTTTTACTAGAAGACAATGTCATAAAGCAGGGCTCACACCACTTCCCCACCCAGCCAGGCCTTTTGGACTTTCTGACCCTGGGGATTACCTCTTGAGATGAATGCCAACCTTAAATGTCCCTGCAAGTCCCTATGCTGCTTATGTTCCCTTTACATGCTGCATGCCAGAGAGCCACACCATTCCCGAGCCACCATCGGAAGCCGGTGATGCTGTTCCATTGATTGTTCTTCCTTATAAAAGGAGATCTCTCAAGAATTTCCACTTTCTATTGAAATACCGCACTTTCTTCCTTTGTCCCCGTGGGCGTTGGGATCTTCTGATTTGGCACCCTTGCAGTTTAGAAGTTCTGTCTTTAGCCATTCCTTCCACTATAGTAGATAACAGTTACACCGACCCTTACAGTCAGACATCACTAACAGCGTTCAGAATTAGTTAGAGTGGACGCACTGTTTTCCAGGATTGGTTGTCTCTAATCCACGGTTCGGTTTGGTTTTTGTTTTGAGTTTTTTGGTTGGCTCTTCTCAACGTTAACTTTAAAACCCACCTGCCATCACAGCCTTTTAACAAAGCTTTAATAAATACCTAAAGAAGTATTCCTTGGACAGGACAGCTGCAGACACACCACTCGAAGAAGCAGCTTTTCCATTGCATTAGCTGAAGAAAACTACAGTATCTCTTGGAATCAGAACTAGTTGTTATTTTCGAACTTTGAAAGAACAAGTCATCTGTACTAGAAAAAGCTGTCAGCGTTCTGTGCCTGGCAACCTGGAGGACATTTTTAGCCTTCAGCGTTAACGCATTTACAGTACAGCTTCGATCAGAGTTAAAGGCTTGGCATCTCTGTAAGGGACACAAACGCTTTAACATTCTCTGTTGTGATCTAACAATTCACTTCAGAGTAAGATGAATCAGCCTTGTTTGGGAAATGTTTCACATAAACATTGGCAGGAAAATGATCAGAGAATCGCTGTGGGCTTTAAAAAAAATTTTTTCCCCAAGCTGGTGATAGCAAATTATTTTTCCCATGGTTGTGAAATGCCTGTTATTTCTAATGCTCCGTCCTATCCTTTGCTTTTCAGGATTAATAAATCCATGGTAAAAATCAGAGACCATATGCTAGGTCCTTCCAAATGTCACATTCCTGTGAACTTAACCTTTCTCCTGTGCACAGCATCTTTTTCATAATCGAAACTTGAGCCTACTTCATTAGCATGTGCCCTTTTCCTTCCTGCTAGAGAACAGGACAGCAGTAACCGTAGGACTCTGCCCTCTGAATCCTAGAGGAAAAACACTGGTGTCCATCCATTTCTCTCTCCCCATTCCCTGTGGCTGGTGCTCTAAGAGTGTGTGTGACTCCCACTCCCTTGGCCCTCTCCTCCCCATCTCTCAAAGAAAGAAAAACAGAGCACAGCGACTAAATGGAACACACCATCCTGTCAGGATCCTGGGACACAAAGCCAATCATCAGGCCCCTGGGTGCTGGCTCAGACCTCCCAGCATTTGTGTGGTGGAATCAGGAAGATGGCTTCCGGTCTAAGGCCAACCAGGGCTACAGAATAAGACTCTTATCTTCAAAACTAATTAGGTAAAGGCTAAGAAGATATGAATTAAATGACAACTGTGTATCAGTACTAGTTTATTAATTATAGCATGCTAATATAAGATGCTAATGATGGACTAGAAAAAACTAGGACAGATACATTTTACATGGACCTAGTAAATGACTGCAGCTGACCTAGGCCCATTTGTAAGAAGACCTGCTGGAGACAGTGGGCGTTCCCCCCTTACTAAAATCCTCCACTGAACAGAACCGCACAGAGGTTGGCCACGTCTTTCTTTTAGGGAAACCTATGATTTAGAATATTACCTTAAAAGTGAATTTGTAAATATAGTTCCAGAATCTACTAAGGATGAAATGTTGGCATTAAAGTGATTTGTATATATTATATACTCCAGAGCAAGGTTATTTACAATTTTGACACTTTTGAACTCTTGACCAAAAATAACCATAATTTTGAAAATAGCACCAGTGCCATGTGAGCGTCACTTGCACACTAGGAAAATCAGACCATGTTCTCTGGCAGCCCCATGTTGAATCTGAAACTAAAATTAAAGCCGCACTCAAGTAACTCATTGTAGCTTAGTTTGTGATAAAAATGATTTTATCCACACAATAATGTATATTTTCAGAGAGTTTAGATTAATGTGCCTTTAGACTATCCACTTAAGTGATAATTAGCTTTGGCGTGTTATTTAATACAGTCTGTAGTGTTGTTATGTGTTATTTAATTTACGCCAATAAAATGGTGAATGCCCATTTATGTTGGAGGCTTTTAGGACATTTTGGGTTCTGACAAGTATTCCCATTATGCTTAGAGTTAATCATAGGGACAGGCCTCATCTAGTAATTACTCTTACTTCCTTTGGAGCCAGTCATTGCTAGCACAAGAAATTATTTCCTAGCCGTAGTACATCAACACTGAGTTTTGATTACAAGCACATTAAAAAGGGTTTGTTATAATTACCTTGAAAGTTAATGACTGTGAGGGAGGGGGAGCTGTCTGGGAAAGGCTGAGGAGTAGTTCTCAATTTTGACTCCTCCGTAAGATCACCCACAGGTTCTTAGTATCCCCACATGCAAGCTGTACCCAAAGCTAATTATCCCGGTCTCTACAAGCATTTATTCAAAGTTCCCAGGTGTTTCCAATGTCACCTGAGATTGAGACTGCTACCTTGGAAAGTCAAAAGCCTCTAAGGTGGCCCTCCAACCCAGGATGCTATTGCTGTTTGAGACTGGGTAGCTTGAGCCATGGGGAGATGCATAGCTTCAAAGAGAATGAGCAAACAGAGCAGCTCATGGCTGACCCTGCCTCTCCTTCCAACAGGCACTGCCGTTCTGACAGTGAAAACCCTTATAGGCACATCTTGCATGGTTCCCCGCTGATGCTGGCTTTGCCTCCTTCTGCTTGGCACCTTACTTCCCCGCATAGAATCAATAGCAGCTGACAGTTAAACAGTACAGACCGAGTACCAGGTCCCATGCAAATGAAGGTTGATCTTATTCGCAGCCAGGAAAGATGAATAAAAAAGCCAGAGTTCTTGGCTTTTCTGGCACAAGGACCTGGGTTCAATTCCCAGAGCCCTCGTTATAGGGAGAAATCTGGAGTTCTCTTTTGTTGGGGAAAAAATAGCTTATTGATTATTTTGTCATTCCATCATTTGTTCATTTTATTAATAAAAGAACTCAATCAAAAGTATGGCTTAAAACTGCCACAAAACCACAAATGATCTCTCAGACCAGAAGTAAAATAGAAACCCCATATCTATCTCCTCAGGGCAAGCTTAAGGCAGCCATTTGTCTGGCTCTTTACCCTGTGGAGAGGTTTGCTGGCCTTTGTGTGACACAAGTCGTGTGGCTTAGCTCATCTTAGCTGGGCCCTTCTCCCACGTCTGGGCTGCAGCTAAGACCCATTTGCCGACAGAGCTCTGCTCTGTGGTTCCCTCCCAGGGTGTTGTAGTCATGCTGGAAAGGGCACCAGGTTTCCTGGAGAATTCAAGATGTCTCGGGCTTCCCAGATGGGACTTGGCCACTTTTGCTGTGTTTCTTAGCCATAACAAGTCAGCCAGTCAGTCGATCTATATTGAGATGGTGCAAAAGCAGATTTCCTCTCTTGATAAAAAGTACTGAGATGTCACATGTGAAGGGCAAGATTAAAGGAAAGAGTGGGCAGTTGTGTTCCTTCCTTTTACCATCACCCAGAGGACAGGAAAGGTCATTCTGTCTTTGAATGTCATGAGAGGTCCCTGAGAGGCAGTTACATTTGAGCAGATTCCAAAGACACAGAATTCATTTCAGGGGCTAAGAGCAGCAAGACCAAGACGGCCAAATAGCAGTCTCATTAGACATAGAAATGACCCACAAGGCCCCTCTAACCTGACACTCAGGGCTCTGTCTTAGTGCTCTGGGGTCAGGACAGCAATGTGACCTAAGAACCCTTATGTCGGTTGTGATAACCTGAGAGAGCTTCATGTCCCAGCTGATGGAGCGTGGACAAGTGACAGTGCCTGTGTTTAGTACAGAGATGTCAACACCATGTCTGTTAGCTTTTACTGTGTGACCAGCTACCCCACAACTCGACAGTTTGCAGGCAGTCACTTCCTTAGCTCGTGGTTCCAGGTCTTTCCAGTCTCTGCCGGCTTACCTAGGCAGCAGTGATCTCACCAGGGCCTCTGAGCCCACCATCAACCTACAGTCAATGACATCTTTCTGCGTGCAGAGGCTTACTGGATTTGAGAAAGCCCTGGAGCAGCTGGGCCCAAGTCCGTGAACACTCAGTCTGGGCTCTGTAGAGAGAAAACAAGGATCCAAGCATAAACTGTGACGCACGCACTCCATGCTAGAAGGTTCAAAATGGATATACAGTTGCTCCCCCCTGCTTTGCATGGGTAGAAGTAGATCAAAAACCCAGCCCAGAATTAAGAGTAGAGACACAGTTGTTTCTCACTGAAAGGAGCTTGTAGAGTCACTTTATATGCAGTGAGGGAGGATACTGGAGGGAAGACTTGTGACTGTCTGTGATCTCACCCACCTACCTCACAAACCTAGGAAGAACAAGTCCAATGGAGTTTCTATGTGAGACACCACGAAGTACCGGAAAAGCTGCCTGTTCAATACCATTAACCTTTTCTTCGGTGTATTAAAGGCAAGACTTTATCCAAACGCATATTGCTTCCTTTTGAAAGTATCAAAGGAGCCTCCATTAAACACGACTCACAGAGGTTAAGCGTCACGCAGCCTTCCTGCCTCGCATGATAACAGCTGTGGGGAAGGTTGTCTCTGGGTGCATGTGTAGCTCTGACTCAGGGCCAGGGACTGTCGGTTGATGGGGCTACTAGAGCTTGGCGCCAATGGTGCATCACACATAAAGGGTCAACACAAGGAAAGAACCATGAACAATAAAATACAACATTCCATCTCCCAAACAATAGTCTTTCATAATGGGTAAGAATCCATTTCAAAACCTGGGCTCTTAATAAACCTTTATTGATTTATTTCACTGGTGTAAGCATTTTCATCAAACCACTTAAGCTCCACATAGTCCAGATTGATCCATAAAGTGCACACAAACCCTAGGCGTCGTATTGAGTGGCGGTCGTCTGTCTGGCAGCTAGAATATCTAATTAGTGATGTGGGTGAAAAATACCTGTTTCAAAATGAATAAAACATCAAAGGCTATTCAAAAATGATTAGATGGACAGGGGTGGTCAGGCAGGGGTATGTCAGTGGTTGGAGCATTGCAGAGGGTCAGGGGTGTGTCTCAGTGGGTGGAGCATTGCAGAGGGTCAGGGGTGTGTCTCAGTGGGTGGAGCATTGCAGAGGGTCAGGGGTGTGTCAGTGGGTGGAGCATTGCAGAGGGTCAGGCAGGGGTGTGTCTCAGTGGGTGGAGCATTGCAGAGGGTCAGGCAGGGGTGTGTCAGTGGGTGGAGCATTGCAGAGGGTCAGGGGTGTGTCTCAGTGGGTGGAGCATTGCAGAGGGTCAGGGGTGTGTCTCAGTGGGTGGAGCATTGCAGAGGGTCAGGGGTGTGTTTCGGTGGGTAGAGTGTTTGTGGTACAGCTGTAAGCACCTGAGTCTGGATTCCACAGCACCATATAAACGGTATGGTGTAACTACATGTTCACCTGTGACCACAGTGCTGGAGGTGGGGTTGGAGACACATCACTGTGGTTTGCTGGCATAGCCAAAGTAGCTGACTTCATCTTCTGGCCTTTGCAGGGATAGGTGCTCCCACACACATGTACATACACATACACACCACACATGGATGCACACTGTAGAAGTATGGTAATTCTTTAAGGAGTCCACCTTTTATGACAATGCCCATTTTAAGTCCCTAAAGCAGATGTCATATGTGGGATCTCTGCCGCTGACTCCAGCCTCGTTCACCCAAACCACCACTTTCCGAAGTGCCAAGATGGCTAGAGAGCCCAAGTCTGCCTCTTGTGGGCCACCCTATCAAGAATGAGCACTGCGTTCCCTTCGGCAATTGGAAGGGTCCCTGTGACAAGGTAATTAAGAAATTTAGTGTGTGCTCCTCCAGGCCTCAGGATGACTGCAGCCTTAGCCCTCACCTCAGTTCCTCCTTAGGCAGCAGCCGCCTTGCGGCACCCATGTTTATATAGCTATTCCATCACATTGATGGTTAGTTATGGTCATCAAGTACACACAGAGTGAGTCCCAGAGACTCAGGGTATCAGATAGAAAAGGGACCCAGCACAGCGACGTACTGAGGGCTCCGCACCTGGTCCCATCTACCTCTACTGCTGCTCTTCCATGGAACACAAAGTATGCAGGTCAGTCTGCTGTGCCGTGGTGAGAGCCTCGTCTGTTTGAAGATCCAGTGTTCGTTTTTAAAACAATGCTTTATGGACCATGGAATGAAACACCTAACAGAACTGCTCTGTCTGCTCTGCAGGCCCGACACTGATTCTCTGCTTCGTAAAATCCATGTTGGCAAGGAAAGTGCCTTTGTTGAGACTGGGAGGCCATCTGGGCTTCGTATTCTAAACTTGGTGAATCTATTTATATATCCGTAAGGGGAAATCCATATTTTGACATGTGTTTACAAAACTAGAAGTTGCATATAGCTGGATAAGCTGAAGATAAGAGAATTTTACCCTGGTAAGCCCTGCAAACATCTCCAGTTACCACACTAATTGTCAGTAAGTTCTTTATGCGATATCTGGGACTAGACCTCCCAGATCCCTTAATGGCATAAGGTTTTCAGCGTCGACCCTTTGTACTAAGTGCGCGTGTTAAAAGCTGTTGGAAATGATACAGATGAAGCATCCGTGAGCTTAGTGAGTGTTTGACTCCCTACATTTTAGATAGCTAAGATGTAAATGCTGGTTCTTTCTCTCACAGATGTTGTTCACACATCCCAGTGGTTAGCCACTATTCTACTTCAGAAAATTAAGCTTTGTCACACATGGAGATCTCTCTCCTTCCCTTTCCCTCCTTCTCGTTCACTCCCTTCCTTCCTCCCTTCCTCCCTTCCTCCTCTTCTGCTTCTTCCTCTCCCTCCCTCCCACTTTGAAAGAGATTTCATATAGTCCAGATTGGCCTCAAATACACTATGTAGTCAAGGCTGACCATGAATTCATAATCCTCCTACATCTACTCCCCTGTTGTAGAGTTGCAGATATGCACCGCCACACCCTGTTAGCATCTGGTGGGCGCCCATGTGGGTGGTGTTGGGAAATACCTTACCCCCATTCTTCCTTCTGATTGTTACTCCCCAACTTTTACGTTTTCTTTTCTCTTTTGCTCCTCCTCCACACCTTGTTTTTTAATGTTAAAAATACTATATATAACGAGTTTTGTCTTCAAACAAAAGTGAGAAACATGACTAACTATTCACTGGCTACGTCATTGTTGCTATAGCCTGCTGGGCAACATGGTTTATGTTGTCAAATCTGTGGCCCCCTGGCTTATTACTCAGAGCTTCACTTTGTAGAATCACATGTTTTCTAATCTAAACAGACTTTAGAGATCATCACAAGCAGAGAGAGAGTACTTCCCCTGGGTAGAATTCATCTCTCTGTCATATTGATCCATTTTATAAAATACTCATAGTTTTAAAACAAAAAATAATTTTTCAAATTTTGAATTACTAAGAAATGAAAATCTATGAAAATGTTTAATAACGCTGACATAGTCTACAAAGCTAAGATCATCTCACTAATGTGAGTTGGGTGAGGAATGCAAAGTTGGCTGAGTGAGAGAGTATGTGAGTGAATGTGTGAGTGTGAGTGTGCAAATGAGTGAGGGCGAATGAGTGTGTGACTGAGTGAGTGCATGACTGAGTGAGTGAATGCATGACTGAATACGTGAGTGTGTGAGTATGCGAGTGGGTGTGTGTGAAGAAGTGTACGAGTGAGAGTATGAGTGAGCGCGCAAGTGAACGCATTAGTGCATGAGTGAGTCTGAGTGAGTATGTGAGGGTGTGAGTGCATGTGTGAGTGCACACGTGAGTGAGTGGGTGGCTCAGGACACTTGGCTTGGGTCAAGTTCTCACTTCCATCTGTGTCCCCTGGAGCCCTGTTACACATTGATTGACTTTATGGTGATGCTGTGACTGTCACTGCTCATAATCTGCTGTAAAGCAAAGGAAACAGGGCAGAAAGACGACTCGGTGGGTACAGCTCTTGCTGTGCAAACATGAAAACCTGAGTTCGGATCCCAGCACCACATAGAGAAGCCATGTGTGGGCATGGATACCTATAAGCCCAGCACTGCTTACTCCAGATTCAAAGGCAGACTCTGCCTTAAGGAAATAAGGCAGAGAGAGCAATGGGGCAGTACCACCAACATCCTCCGGACTCCACATAGACACACACGTGCATACACTTACAGATGCGTGGAATCTTATGCGGTGTTAATTGAGCTATGCTGTTAGTTCTATGATAGTTGAACTTTCAAGTTCAGAGAATGATTGTCTCTTGCACAGTAATCTTTTGGGAAAATGGACTCTATCCTAACCCCTACTTTCCGAGCAATTGTGCAAACAGAAACTAAAACTAAAACCAAACAGAGACTCCAGAGTCAACAACATTGACCACATATGCAGGAGTGAGACCGCTGCATGACCATAGAAGAGTTCCAGGGTCTCCTGGCTCCAGACTTGGGTGTAATCTCCTGGTAGGGGTGCCACACAGTCTGTCTGTGTCCCACATATGTGGGCGTGAGAAAACATGGTGTTGTACAAGAGGGAAACACGGAAGCTATTGGCAGTGACCTTTACTGTAGATTCCTTCCCTTGCTCTGATGCAATGTGGACTTGAACTGGGGAGAGCCACTGTGGGCTGAAGAAGTCCCAGAGATGCCGGAAGTGGTGGGGGTGGCAGGCAGTGAGTAAGCAGGATGATGGAAGGGAGGCTTGCAAGGGCGAGGCTGTCAGGAAGTAACGGGCTGCTTATGATTTCCTTTGCTTATCTCTCGAGCAGCGGTAGGAAAACGGTGAAGGCCCTAGGCTGTGGTGTGATCAAGCTTTCCATTTAAAGATATCTGTCTGTCTGAGGTTGGGGGCAGCAGCAGTACGAATGTTGGGATCAGTAGGTTCCTTCGATGCCAAGATGATGATTGGGGGAACAAGCGAATACAGCCCTGGGAATGCAGAAACCAGGATAAGCTGAAGAGACTGACTTTAATGTAGATAGGAGGGTAAGCCAAGAGAGGCAGAGCTACGGAACCTAGGGTTCAGTCTGGTGTAACTAGCTAACGGCGGGTGGAGAACCCAGCCTGGAAGACAGCAGGAGAGGCTCGTGTGCAAGCTGGATAAAGAGCCCTTGGGTGGGTATCCATACTCAGCATGAAGGGAAAATGAGGGGAATTGAAGCCATGGCTGTAAATAACACAGAGCCCAGAGTAGGGAAAAGAGCCAGGGTTGGACCTGAAGAGCCTCAGTGTCCCAGCCCTGGGGAGAGGACTCAAACCGCACAGGTATCCATTCAGTCTGGGGCTGCTGTGAGTGTTGGCTCCTTTTCTTGTTGCTGCTCTCAAGTGTCCCAAGAAAAGTAACTTGAGGGATGAAGAGTTTACTTGGGCTCACAGTTCGAGAAGATAAAGTTCTGCCGTGCCTAGTGACTTGACTCTCTCACGTGCTCACACATTGACCACTCGGACATGGTGGTGGTGCTGTTGGGCAATGTAACCTTGCTGGAGAAGTGTGTCCCTTGGGAAGGCTTGGAGAATAGACCCTCATCACACTTCTAGGTCACTGTGATCTCTCAGCTTCGTGTCCCTGCCACCATGCCCTCCCCACCAGAACACTCTGAAACTGTGGAAGCAAGTGCGCTGGCAAGTAATAGAGCAATGGGGACAGAGCCATTAGTTAGAGCTAGAGCTTGGGTCAGGTCAGATCTCCATTACACTTGCACAGCCCAGCTAGGGCCCCTATGTCACACAGTACAGTGTCTACCGGTGCCTTCTCACCACGACAGGACTGCACCCTGGGTCCAGAGCGAGCTCCTGCCTTCAAAAGCTCAGTGTGTAGAGGGCTGGCAAGGTTGCTCAGTGGTTAAGGCTGATGCTATGCTTGACCCCTGGAACCCACATACATGCCATGGAGGTCACAAGATAAAGGTAATTTTAATTCAGCATATTTAAATGATCTACATGTGCAGAAACCTGATGATTTCTCATATTCTCTGTTCATTTCAAATGATAAATTGTAAATTGTCATCAGAATCAACTGCTTTGAGTGCAGTAACACACAGATTTTTCCTGTGTTTGTTGAATAGAGGTTGTATTAAGTAGCAGGAGGTAGCTTACTTATTGGGGGTCTATTCTAGGCAAACTGAGTTATGCATGCTTCATAAGGTACAAATGTGGCTGATTTTGATAATACTGTTAAATACTATTAATTTTTCTATGCTTGATGGAAAAGACAGTGAAGACACTGATTAGACTCTCAGAGGTTCTCAACCTTCCTAACACTGCAACCCTTTATTACAGTTCCTCATATTGTAGTGACCCCCAACCATAAATGTTTTATTGCTACCTCATAGCTGTGATTTTGCTACTGTTATAAATCTAGAAGCAGGGGTTTGCCCAAAGGGTCACAACCCACAGTTTGAAACCAGTGGGCTAAAGAGACATGCAAGCAGCCATGTGTGGGAAGCTAGAAGCTATGATATCCATGTGCCTGAGTGTGCAAGACCAGATAGAAGCTCCTCAAAAGGGTGGTCACACCCAACTTTCTAAGCCATGTCATAAGATTTGTACTCAAGACTCTGTGGCTGGCTCTGTAACTGATTCTAGCTGGCTCTGCGGCTGGCTCTGTGGCTGGCTCTGTGGCTGACTCTGTGGCTGACTCTGTGGCTGGCTCTGTAACTGATTCTAGCTGGCTCTGTGACTGGCTCTGTGGCTGGCTCTGCGGCTGACTCTGCGGCTGGCTCTGCGGCTGACTCTGCGGCTGACTCTGTGGCTGACTCTGTAGCTGACTCTGTGGCTGGCTCTGTAGCTGACTCTGTAGCTGGCTCTGTGGCTGGCTCTGTGGCTGACTCTGTGGCTGACTCTGTGGCTGGCTCTGTGGCTGGCTCTGTGGCTGACTCTGCGTCTGGCTCTGTGGCTGACTCTGTAGGTGGCTCTGTGGCTGGCTCTGTGGCTGGCTCTGTGGCTGGCTCTGTGGCTGGCTCTGTAGCTGGCTCTGTGGCTGACTCTGGCTCTGTGGCTGGACTCTGTGGCTGGCTCTGTAGCTGGCTCTGTAGCTGGCTCTGTGGCTGGCTCTGTGGCTGGCTCTGTGGCTGGCTCTGTAGCTGGCTCTGTGGCTGACTCTGTGGCTGGCTCTGTAGCTGGCTCTGTAGCTGGCTCTGTAGGTGGCTCTGTGGCTGACTCTGCTGGCTCTGTGGCTGACTCTGTGGCTGGCTCTGTAGCTGGCTCTGTGGCTGGCTCTGTGACTGGCTCTGTGACTGGCTCTGTGGCTGGCTCTGTGGCTGGCTCTGTGGCTGGCTCTGTGGCTGGCTCTGTAGGTGGCTCTGTTCCTGGCTCCCTAGCTGGCTCCCTAGCTGGTACCCTCAGTACTACATTGGTAATGAGGGTACAATTGCAGACAAAAAAAACCTTGGCTGTAATGAGTCTTCTAACATTTAATAGGTAATTTTTGTCCTGAAATTCCCATCAAAAACCAGTCATGCATAGCAATGAACAAGACACATGAGAACTTTACCATACCATACTGAAAGGCTCTTAGCCAAATACACATGCTGTACTAATAAAATACATAGAAAAATATCAACAGAACGTGGGAAGTGCAGTTTGATCTCTGCTTTCTGTTGGGAATTAAAAGAAATGGCCAAGATAGCAAGTTACACTTAATGGAAGAGCTCATCCTGGCAGAAGCTAGAGCCAGCTAGAGGTCAGGGGGCATAGGATGCAAATTGGCTTCTCTGCAGAAGGAACTGGCACAGTGGAGCTAATTAAAATCCCAACATGGAGAAGTAAAGTTAAAATAGCAACTGAGCACCCTCATTTATTATCAGCATCAGTAGATTCTGGCTCAAAGAATTCGGGACTGTATTGGTACTGCTCTTGGTGAAGCTGCAGAGATAGGCAGGCGTTCACTCACTCTGTCAGTCCTTACCATTGCTGGTGCTAGAACTGGAGCTTCAGAGGCAAGCAAGGAGGTTATATTTTCTAGAACACATGTGCAGTGGTAAACAAGGGCATATATATACATATATATATATATACACATACACACACACATAAATCACACACACACACACACAACACACACACACACACGATGCTTTCAGATGGAGATGACAGAACAGTAACGGTGAGTACAGCTGAACTGCACAGTCAGCAGGCTGGTCAGGAAAGGCCTCTCTGAGAAAGGTGTTTAAGAAGGATAGAAAAAAAGAAAAAAAGAGGAACCAGCTATACGATATCTTAAAGGGTGATAAATCCAGAAAACAGTATGAAAACTCAAAGGTTATGGCATGCCCAATATGGTCAAAATCTAGAAAGAGAAGTCCATGGAAGGTATGGATGGACAAACAGAAGGAACCAGCTGGGGACAGACGGCCAGCCCCACCTGTCCAGCTGTGGGTTCTCAGTGGGGTTTATCACACTGAGCTGAACAATGTGCAGTGTCCAGCAATGGTGATCAATAGAATAGCTAAGATGGCCTGAAGCATAAAGAAAACTTATTTATTATCAAGATAATGTATTGATCTCTAGCACACTCTTTACCTCTAAGGACCTTAGATCACTTGGCAAGTAAATAAATAATGTTTTAGTCAGCTTCGATACAGCCTAAAAACAGCAGCATTGAGCTTCATAAAAAAGCCATAAGATTTAATATATTTTCTCACTGAAAAAAATTTTAACATTTTATTGGATTTTTTTAATTTACATTTCAAATGCTATCCCCTTTCCTGGCCTCCCATCCATAAATCCCCTATCCCATCCTCCCCTACCCGTCTATGAGGGTGTTCCCCCACCCATCCACCTTCTCCCTGCCCTGACAGTCCCCTGCACTGGGGGAGTCCAGCCTTAGCAGTTCCAAGGACTTCTCCTCCCATTGGTGCCTAACAAGGCCCATCCTCTGCTAAATATGCAGCTGGAGCCATGCGTCCCTCCATGTATAGTCTTTGGATGGCGGTTTAGTCCCTGGGAGCTCTGGTTTATCTTACAAAATACTTTAGAGTTTAGCACATTATGAGTAGCTTTGAGGTTAGGATTTCAGAAGATGTGGAAATAAAAAATAAGTAGGTATGGTAGCAATAAATCTTGGCTCAAGAGGACTGGAGAGCTGGGTCAGGATTAAGAGCCCTGGATAGTCCTCCAGAGGGCGCAGGTTTGATTCCCAGCACCTACATGTAGGCTCACATCTGGAACTCCAGTTCCAAGGGGTCTGTCACCCATTTCTGGTCCCAGCCAGCACCGGGCACACATGTGCATACAAACAAAAAACACCCATAAACATAAAATTAAAATAAATGTGGGGGAAAATGGCTCAAATCCCTGTATTGAGATCCTAAGTCTTGTGCCGTGACCATGGACACCACTCTCTGGGCCAGGCTTGACACAGAGTATTTGGCACTAGACGTTAAGCCTATGAACATTCTCTGCTTACTGTGGGCTCAACTAAGGGCTGTCCAACGTGATGGCGCTGTGAAAGCTGAATGCCTTCAGCAGAATCAGTGCTCCAGATCCTGAATTTGGATTATAGCGCTTTGCAATGCAACCCTCTCTCAATGGTGGGCAGCACCATTGGACCTAGGCATTGAGTCAGACACTCGATGATGGAACCAACCACCACTGTATGGAGGGACCAGCGTGTGACAGATCAGAAGTCTCAGGTGTTCTTTCTACTTAAGTCTATTTCGTGGGTCTTACTGAGTGACACCCCATTGTGAATCTTGGCTCAAGGGGACGGCTGACATTTAAGCTCCCTGCGTAGCTCAGAATACAAACCTGCAGAGATTCTCCTGCCTCTGCCCCCAGAGTGTTGGGATCACCACTCCGGCTAAAACTGGTTAGTTCTCAGTCACCTTAGCACTTGCATGTCAGACGTACAGTTCGTTACTTCCCCAGAGAGCACAGCTCGTGTTCCCAAGGGTTAACGTGGTGGGACTTTCCCGCTCCTCCTTCCTTCCCCCTCTTTCTTTTGTTTTCTGTTGTTTTCAAATCATATGCTCAGCTAAGACTTACTTAACCCACATATTGAAAAATTTAAATATACAAAGCAATATATGTTATACATATATTTGACTATATGTGTTGAGCAAGGAACTCACAAGCTGGAAAACCTTCTTCCAGCTCTAAGATCGCTAAGCATTTATTACACAGGCCGGAAAGCTTTCCGGACCTGACAAATAGCACAGTGCCACTCATTAATAGTTTTACCAAAAGTGCAGATGAACAAACCATGTCAGCTTCCTCTTTAAATATATATGTGTATGTGTGTGTGTGTGTGTGTGTGTGTGTGTGGTGTGTGTCTGTGTGTGGTGTGTGTGTGTGTGTGTGTGTGTGTGTGTGGTGTGTGTGGTGTGTATGGTGTGTGTGTGTGTGTGTGTGTGTGTGTGTGTGTGTGTGTGTGTGTGTGGTGTGTGTGGTGTGGATGTGTGTGTGGTGTGTGTGTGTGTGTGTGTGTGTGTGTGTGTGGTGTGTGTGTGTGTGTGTGTGTGTGTGTGTGTGTGTGTGGTGTGTGTGTGGTGTGTGTGTGTGTGGTGTGTGTGTGTGTGTGTGTGTGCGGTGTGTGTGTGTGTGGTGTGTGTGTGTGTGTGTGTGTGTGTGTGTGTGTGGTGTGTGTGTGTGTGGTGTGTGTGGTGTGTATGGTGTGTGTGTGTGTGTGTGTGTTTGTGTGTGAGGTGTGTGGGGTGGTGTGTGGTGTGGGGGTGTTGTGGTGTGTGTGTAGGTGGTGTGTGTTGTGTTGGTGTGTGTGTGTGGTGTGTGTGTGTGTGTTTGTGTGTGTGTGTGTGTGTGCCTGGTGTGTGTGTGTGTGTGTGTGGTGTGTATGGTGTGTATGTGTGTGTGTGTGTGGTGTGTGTGCTGGGTGTGTGCCTGGTATGTGTGTGTGGAGTGGTGTGCGTGGTGTGTGTGGTGTGTAGTGTGTGTGTGTGTGGTGTGAGTGTGTATGTGGTGTGTGTGTGTGTGTGTGTGTGTGTGGTGTGTGTGTGTGTGTGTGTGTGTGTGTGTGTGTGTGTGGTGTGTGTGTGTGGTGTGTGTGTGTGTGTGTGTGTGTGTGTGTGTGTGTGTGTGTGTGTGGTGTGTGTGTGTGTGTGTGTGTGTGGTGTGTGTGTGGTGTGTGTGTGTGTGTGTGTGTGTGTGTGTGTATGGTGTGTGTGTGTGTGTGTGTGTGTGTGTATGTGTGTGGTGTATGGTGTGTGTGTGTGGTGTGTGTATATGTATATGTGTGGTGTATGTGGGTGGTGTGTGTGTGTGTGTGGTGTGTGTGTGTGTGTGTGGTGTGTGTGTGTGTGTGTGTGTGTGGGGTGTGGGGTGTGTGTGTGTGGGGTGTGTGTTTGTGGTGTGTGTGGTGTGTGTGTGTGTGTGTGGCATGTGTGTGTGGTATGTATATGTGTGGTGTGTGTATGTGTGGTATGTATATGTGTGTGTGTATGTATATGTGTGGTGTGTGTGTGTGGTGTGTTGTGTGTGTGTGTGTGTGGGGGTGTGTGTGTGTGTGTGTGTGGTGTGTGTGGGGTGTGTGTGTGTGTGTGTATGTGTGTGTGTGGTGTGTGTGTGGTATGTGTGTGGTGTGTGTGTTTGTGTGTGTGTGTGGTGTTTGTGGTGTGTTTGTGGGTGTGTGTGTGGTGTGTGTGTGGTGTGTGTGTGGTGTTTGTGTGGTGTGTGTGTGTGTGTGTGTGGTGTGTATGTTGTGTGTGTGTGTATTGGTGTGTGGGTGGTGTGGTGTGTGTGTGGTGTGTGTGTGGTGTGTGTATGTGGTGTGTGTGGTGTAAGTGTGCGCTGTGTGTATGTGTGTGCGTATTGCAATTTTTTTTAAATTTTAGCCAAACCTAGTGATGCAGGCCTGTAATCCCACCTACTTCAGAAGCCAAACAGGAGGATCAAAAGTTCAAAGCTAGGATGAATTCAGGCCAGTGGTCACAATGACAATTTAAAGAGATCAGGTCTCAAAGGCAATAAGGAAGGCTAGGGCACAGCTCAGTGACAGGGCATTTCCTCTGTGCCTGTGGCCCTGCACTCAAATACTAGTCCTGAAGGGAGTATTTTGCTAAGCTTCCACTAAATCTGATGAATCAAACTGTGATTCTAGCTGCATGGGAGGCTGAGGCAGGAGGATCACAGCTCTAGGTTTGCCGAGACCACAGAGCAGTCTCCAGCCTCAGTCCTCGCTACCACACACAAAAGGCTGAGCTTCGTTTGTACTGCCTGGAGATTACGACTTGACTCAGAAAAGTGAGGTTGTGATAAAGACACATAAAAGTTTCTTCAAGCGGTATGAAATAAAAAAAACTTGTAATTGGAGTTGCTGCAAAGAGAGGGAAGAAAGAGCCAGACTAAGATAATTGCTATAATTGAAGATAATTATACACTTTGAGCTTAGAGCCAGCCGTGTGAGTGGAAAAGAAAAGAGGGAATAAAGGCAATATGGTTTCATATGTAGTGTTTAGTTTTGATAACGAGAGGCAAGCAACTCACGAGCTAGAAAACCTTCTTCCAGCTCTAAGATTGCTAAGCATTTATTACACGGGCCGGGAAGCTTTCTGGACCTGACAAATAGCACAGTGCCACTCATTAATAGTTTTACCAAAGGTGCAGATGAACAAGCCATGTCAGCTTCCTCTTTAAATATGCTACAGAAAGCCACCTTTCATGGCATGAAATACTCATGTCATAAATTCCTAGATTTGGCTGCCACCTCATAGAGCATCCGGCTCATGACAATAGGAGTGTCCTAGACACAGTACTGAAGGATTGATGGCGTCCTGCTGAACAGCGGCAGGATGGTGTCCTTCAGCTACTCTGAAAGCCACCCCAAGTGGTGGTAAACCAGGGTGTCAGGTGGCATGCGCTGTTAAGAAAGGTGAGTATTAGAATCTGATCATTCATCCTGCCCTAGCCATTGCTGACTGGTCTTTGAGGAAGTATTAATCATTTGGGACCCATGCTGAGAGCAGATACCTCAGCACCCTAGATGAATCCCAGCTACAGAATCAGAGGCTCAGAACAATAGCACGTCTTGCATTATTTTTACCCATGTTCTCTCTCAGCAAGAGGAAGCAGAGCACACCCGTGGTAACGGAGTAGCTCTGGAGTCTGCTGGCTCCTGATAGAGTCTAGTCTGCCAACTCACCAGGAAGCGAAATGAGCAGAGTTTAAAGAGTTAGGAGCGAGGCCTCAGAAATGGAATGTGGAAAAGCCTGAATCGGTCTTGTTTACGATAATGTGCTTGCCGTATGATGATCATAAAATATTTTGTAAAGATATTTTACAAACGAGCAGGATACAGTGTCTTAGGTTTAACCTATTTAACCCATTAGGTCATAACGATAAATAAGAACTTCCTTTCCTAGTAGGAATCACTTAAGTATCAATAATACCTTGCTTTCACTGGTGAGAGCTTTGCTTTTGGAGTGAGGTTTGTTTTTGAGAGGAGTCTCACTGTGTTGTTCAAACTGGTTATCAAATCTTGAAGTCAAGTATTACTCCCAAGGCCTCAGCCTCATGGGAGCAGGGGGTTGGAGCACTACACTTGGGGAGCACCGCACTTGGGGAGTACCACACTTTGGGAGCACCACACTTTGGGAGCACTACATTGGGGAGGACCACTCTTGGGGAGGATCACACTTCGGGAGCACCACACTTCGGGAGCACCACTCTTGGGGAGGACCACTCTTGGGGAGGACCACTCTTGGGGAGGACCACTCTTGGGGAGGACCACTCTTGGGGAGGACCACACTTTGGGAGCACCACACTTTGGGAGCACCACACTTTGGGAGCACCACACTTTGGGAGCACCACACTTTGGGAGCACCACACTTTGGGAGCACCACACTTTGGGAGCACCACACTTTGGGAGCACCACACTTCGGGAGCACCACACTTGGGAAGTACCACACTTGGCTACTAGGTATGTTTTCATTTGTTCCTGAAAACATGTCTTAGCCATTTCATAAATATACTTGGCTGGGAGTTTTCTTGTAAAAGACCCACGAGACAGAGGTGAGAGCCCTCCACTGTATTTCCCAGTGCCACCAGCATGGCTAAGCAGTGTCGTGTCTTACCTCTAGAAGGTGTACCCCTCACCTTGAAGCCAGAACCATGCAAAGCCTCAATGGTAGAAAAGGGTGAATCTTAATTATGCAAGCAAAATTTCATCAAATTCTGATGTGGTTTTGTTTGTTTGTCTCTTGTTGGTTGGTTTTGTTTTTTGTTTGTTTGTTTTGCTTTGGTTTTTAATTTGGGGATCAGGGACTTGGGGGATCTTTGGATTTTGTTGTTGTTGCTTTGAAACAACATCTCACTAGGTAGCTCTGACTGTTGTGGAATTCGCTATGGAGAATAACTTGGCCTCAAACTCACACAGATCTGCCAGCCTGTGCTTCTTCGGTGCTGGGATTAAAGGCATGCACCACCACAGCTGACTTAATTTCTCCTTTCATTTGTTTAATTATGCATGTGCACATGAGTGCACAGGTGTGAGTCTGGGTTCTCTCAAAAGCCAAAAGTATCTGCTGGCCTGGAGCTGGAGTAACAGGTGGGCGTGAGCCACCACACGTGGGTGCTGGAGGCCAAACCTGCAAAGAGCAGCGAGTTCTCTCAGCCCGAGCCACCGTGTCCACCTCTGACTTAAAGGTCGTAATAATAGCCTACGTTCCGACAGTATCCCTTACCTTATTGTGAAGTTAATAGAACTCCCGTAGACACTGTGGGAAAATGTGGCCGTCCTGTTCTTCTCAGCTTACTTAGCGCATCTTAGAATATGCCTTTCCCAGGATGAGATTTCCACTTGGCCATCTGTCACGCCCGGCTTCTCAGTGGGATACAATAACATCCCCTGCCAGAAAAAGAGCAATGAGGACCAGGGGTGTCAGGGCTGCCCTTCATATCACCTCTCACTGTACAGGACTAGAGAATGTTCTGTTCTTCCCTTCCCAACCACCATGAGCATTGTGGGTAGTGACCAGACTGACTATATGGGTACAAAGTGCTTTAAACTCACTGAAGGGAAAGAGCTCTCCTTAGCTACTCAGGTCAGTGCATCCTTTCTAAGTCCCTTTGCAAACCAGCCCTAACACTGTGACACAGACATTTCAAACTCAAGCCCGCATTTGGGAACAACTGTGACATCCAGCCATAAAAAAGTCTTAAGACTTTCCGTAAGCACAGCCTTAACACGCCGCCTCCATTTTATTCTTCGTTGACAGGAAATGGAAATTCTTGGGGAAAAGACATGGTTTTCATTAACTATGAAGATGTTCACAATTGGATTTGTTTCAGTCCATTAGGAATTATAATCACATTAGTTATGTGGCTTTATGAGAAGCACAGTTGGCCTGCAGATTCTCCAGTGGGCTCCCTAGAGAGCTTCCTGCTATCTGCCCATGGGACACACAGTGGGTTAGACTTCTCCTTTTTCAGGATAACCAAGAACAGGATACTACATGTAGAAACCCTGCCCCATACGCCCCTTCTCACCCTTGACGGCAGTGCTCCTCAACCTTCCTAACGTTGCGACCCTGTAATACAGTTCCTCATGTTGCCTCATGCTGCAGTGACTCACAACCATAAAATTATTTCCATTGCTACTTCATGACTAATTTTCTACTGTTATGAATCCTAATGTAAATATCGGTTTTCCAATAGTCTTAAGCAACCCCTGGGAAAGGTTGTGTACCCCAAAAGGGGTCACGACCTAAAGGTTAAGAACTGCTGCTGTACAGTGAGCTCTCTGCCTAATGCTGTGACGATGCTAAGTAATTGTGAACTTCTTAAAGTTTGAGGAGTGACTACCAGCTCCTGGGGGCCCCATTGGGGACATCAACAAATACCCAGTGGCGTCCATTCAGAACCTGAGGCTGTGTGTATGTGACGTTGTTTCCCTGTGCTTCCCCCACAACCTCCTTCCTAACTCTATGGAATGGAGGCAGTCATGTCAACTTAACACAAGGATGTAAATCTGAATGTCAGGTCCACCACACAGCCATTACCCTTGCTCTATGCCTGTATTCCACAGCCAGCAAAAGAAGAGAGCGATCAAAACACTACAGTATGTAGACACACAGCTATGTGCATATGTGCACTGTTCTTGGTCGGCCATGGGAAGTCCCGAGTTCAGTGAAGTGCTGAGTTCAGATGTCCAGCACCCACGTAAACAGCCAGGTGTGACAGAGTGTGTCTGCAATCCCAGCACTCTCCCTGGAGCTCCCAGCCGGCCAGCCACGCAGTTAGCTCTGGCCTCAGTGCAAGACTGTTTCAAAAGATAAGGCAGAAAGCAGCCAAGACATCTGCTGTCTACAGTGGACGTCCATGCATTTACACACATGCATCTGCACAGCGAATACACACACACACACACACACACACACACACACACACACTCCCCTCTCCCACCAAGTCCACTCTCAATGTCCCACCTTTCTCAATCACGGATGTCCCCATGCTGCAGCCTAGAAACAGCCCTCCCACCCTCCCCCCTCCACTGTCTTCCCCAGGTGACGTGGTTGGCAACCAGTCACGTATGCTTCCCTGAGATTTCCAGAACTCATGCCACCCCGTGTAAGCCACTAATGCATGTTTAATCTCTGGTCTTAAATATAAAGCAAGCACTTCTCTTCCCTTCTGTGCTGGCACCTCCTGTCCTTGGAAGCTGGCCCATCCTCAGAGGGCAGCTGACCCTGCTGGGAGGTTGTACACACGTGGGCGGTGGGCCTTTCCACCCTGCGAACATGCAAAGACTGCCTTTGGAATTCACTCGACACATTGAGGACAGTTCTCAGCTTGAGACCACAGCAGTCCAAGGCAGTGCAGCTGCGTGAATCCCGTGGAGCCTCTGTAGCCATGCTACAGAGCCAAGCTCCTGTCTCAGATGTAGCACAGTGAAGGGTAGGACCTCACAGCCTTTCGCTCTCATTTTGCATGCTTGAAATATAATGCTAAGTTGTTTTTTTTTTTTTTTTACTTGTGGCCAAAAATATATCTCTGATTGAGAAAGTTTCCTCTTACAAAGTTGACCTATTTCTCATCTCAAGATTGGATGTGTCCTGCTTACAGTTGGTAGTTAGGGAACGAGAGTGTGAAAGAGTTAGAAGCATCCAGAGGTGTGAGGACCAAGTCAAGACACTACTTCTTGACCAAAAGGGCCGGTCTCTCAGGACATGGCAGGCTTAGCGCACACTGAGAGGATCCCTCTCAAGCCTGCCATCTGTAGGGTTTTCCAAGCAACAAGCATGTGCCTTTAAAGAGCCCCCAGCCCCATCCCGCAGCCCCTGCCCTAGCCGTACAGGAACAGTGAATGCCTGGGGCTTTGCCCTGTTCTGGCATTTTTGTTAAAGACTGTGGGTATCTCAGAAATGTGTGCACGTGCTAAGCACATGCTGCTTTCTGTTTCTTTGTTTCATGGTTTCTGGAGGGACACATCATCACTATGTAGCCCTTCTGGACCTTAATTGTCCATTTTCCTGCCTCAGCCTACTAGGCTAGCATTACAAGCATGTGCCTTGTAATGAAACGTGAAGCGTAATGCCCTCGAAGTAATGAGGACTCGAAGTCAGCTTCAGCGTACATCATAGGTTACTGATGGCTGATGTTCTGGAAGGAGTGTGGGGTAGATTCCCGGTTCTGCATGCTGGCTACAAAGACTGCCTGTGCTTTCTTTGTCCCTCGTGGCATCTGTTTAACTGGTTGGGATCACTAACACTTCCTGTGAATCTTAGGCCATGCTCTCTGGGACACTCAAACAGTCCTTAAGGACCAGCAGCACAGCATTAGGGCCTGTGTACACAGTTCTGAACTGTTGGTTCTGACTCTGAGAACACAGCCATATTCATAAAACAGTAGAAGCTAGACGCTGGGAAGGACTACAAATGACCACATTTCTCAAAGGGGGAAACTGAGGGAGGCCTGGGAGGTTCAGGCTGCACGGCAACTTAGTGGAGATTTATAGAGTAGAGGCTGCACACGGCACAGTGTTTGTGCTCTCCTCTCTCTTCTCAACCGTTGGACGGACGGACAGAACTGCCTGTGGTTCAGTGCTGTGGTGAGAATGAAGGCTCTTAGACTTATGGTCGCATGCTCAAGGAAGGTGATGGCCAGGTTTCAGCACCAGGGAACTGGCCGCGTATCCTCCAGCTCTGTATCTTGTGTACTGTATGGAGCAGCACCTGTCAATTTAAAAACCCGTGCCCTGTAGGAAAGGGTAGAAGGTGGGACATCTGGAAGGTAGAAAGAATTCTGGGATAGAGCCAGGCATGGGAGATTGCCCTGGAAAGAAGTGACAAGATGGTTGTATGGTGCCTGAGTGCAGGTAACCAGCCAATTGGCAGAATGTAGACTAAAATAAATGAGATATTTTAAGTTCTATCTAGTCAGAAAAGACTCTAGCCATATGGCCAAGGTATCTGTAAATATATTTTGAGTATGAGTCTTATTTCTGGGCGCATGGGAATGGGAGGAAGAACTGGGCCCAACTCCTACAGATGATAAAGGTTCTACTGACGAGACTCAAGTATCTGACTGGCATGAGTTGAGGTGAAGGTCATGGTTTACCCTCGAGATTTCTAGAACCTAGAAGTGCAGAGCCTTTGGCCTCTCCACCACGGCTGAACTGGACCCTCCAGGTCTTCACTGAGCAGCTAAGATTACAGGCCTGTGCAAGCGAGCCAGGCCAGAAGAGTGCGTTTTCCACACACTCCCAGGAGGTAATGTGCGGGACCACACACTATCATTCAGACACTGGGCTACATGAACCAGGCTCCATCCTTCCTCAGACAGCAGCTGAGGACATCATCTCCTGCATCCTGTCCCTGCACTGCCCACTCTGTCTGCACTGTAGCGATGGATTGCTGTGGCCCAGTGAGAAGGTATTACGGACAGAGTCTGCTGCCGTCTCTGTTCTGTCATCCTCTGTTCTTTAAGTTTTGCTCCTCCAGTTATGAGGGTTGAGTATTTTTAGATGTACAGTGCTATCGGGGATGCAACAAAGAGGGCACTCAGAAGTAGCCCTGTCCTCGTGCGTGCGTGCGTGCGTGCGTGGTACCAGCATGCATGGGAGCGAGCATGGTATGTGGTATGTCATGTGTAGACCATGTATGGTGCGTGCATGTGTGCGTGCTTGTGCACGCATAGCTTCAGAGGCCCCAGGTCAATGGCCAGTGCTTTCTTACACTCCACCCTACTTTTGAGGCAGAATCTCTCCCTGAAGTTGGAGCTTACCATTTGTGCTATACCAGCGGGCTGCTGAGCCCCACAGATTCTCAAGTCAGTTACCTCCCAGCTCTGAGATTACAGACATCAAGGCCAGAACTTTACAGCGATGCCAGGGATCCAAACCCAGGTCCTCACGCTTGTGCAGCAGGCACCTTCCTGACTGAGCCATCTCCTTAGCCACAAATCTGAGCTCTTAAACACTGTGCGCGGCTCTAAGAGAGGGATTTGCCTGGGAGACGTTTATGTGCGAGAGTTCATTTTTCAAAATAAAGAAGCAGAAGTTTCTTCTTGTTGTCCTGTATTACTATGAAAACAAAGGCTGAGTCAGTGAGCCTCAGAAGCCAAATGAAGGGGGCGGGAAGCAATGCTCAGCTGTGTGTGACAGGAGCAGCGCTGGGCTCAGGAAGTGGTCTGCATGTGAGCGCCACATCCATCACAGCCTGGCTGCTGCGAGAACCTGCAAACTGCTCTGCTCCCTCGGATGACAGCCCGTGATTAACAAGCCATGAGAATGAGCGCTGGGCAAACCAGTCGCCATGGGGAATCGAAGCTCCGGGTGATGACGGCCGTAGGTCCCCACCTCACTGTCTGCCATCCCGCCTGGAGGTACGAGGGCCCTGGGGTACACAGCCTCTGAGAGTGGCCGGGTGCTGGTGGAGTAGGGAGCCCTCTCTGACGAGGCCATTGGCACGAAGGCCCACGGGATTAAATAAAACCTAATATGGATGGGCTGGAAAGATGGCTCAGTGGCCAAGAGTGCACTGTGCTTCACCTAGCACCCATGTCAGGTGTCCCACAACTCCCTGTAACTCCATTCTAGGACGTCTGACACCCCGGGCCTCCATGACACAAACCACACATAGACACATTATTACATATAAACCCGTTTTTAATCACAGGGTAAGAGGCTGATATGCAGTCTAGACTCGCCTAGGGTTCTGATGTTATATTTGAAGACTGGAGTCTCAGCTGGTGTACAGCCTCCTCCTCGGGTCTAGCGGAGCCTGGGTAAAGGAAGAGGACTGATGTTCAGAGAACATGGAGGATCAGTTTGCCTGTCAAGCAAACCTCTATCACTCCTGCTCCTCATAGAAAGCCAGCCTGAAAGCTGAGAAAAGAGCTTCTTTTTTTTTCTCTACATCTTTATTAAATTGAGTATTTCTTATTTACATTTCGATTGTCACTCCCTTTCCCGGTTTCCGGGCCAACATCCCCCTAACCCCTCCCCCTCCCCTTCAATATGGGCTTCCCTCCCCACCTCCCCCCATTGCCGCCCTCCCCGACAGTCTAGTTCACTGGGGTTCAGTCTTAGCAGGACCCAGGGCTTCCCCCTTCCACTGGTGCTCTTACTAGGATATTCATTGCTACCTATGAGGTCAGAGTCCAGGGTCAGTCCATGTATAGTCTTTAGGTAGTGGCTTAGTCCTGGAAGCTCTGGTTGCTTGGCATTGTTGTACATATGGGGTCTCGAGCCCCTTCAAGCTCTTCCAGTTCTTTTCTCTGATTCCTTCAATGGGGGTCCCATTCTCAATTCAGTGGTTTGCTGCTGGCATTCGCCTCTGTATTTGCCATTTTCTGGCTGTGTCTCTCAGGAGAGATCTACATCCGGTTCCTGTCAGCCTGCACTTCTTTGCTTCATCCATCTTATCTAGTTCGGTGGCTGTATATGTATGGGCCACATGTGGGGCAGGCTCTGAATGGGTGTTCCTTCTGCCTCTGTTCTAAACATTGCCTCCCTATTCCCTCCCAAGAGTATTCTTGTTCCTCTTTTAAAGAAGGAGTGAAGCATTCGCATTTTGGTCATCCTTCTTGAGTTTCATGTGTTCTGTACATCTAGGGGAAAGCAGCTTCTTCCTCAAGGCCTTCTCAGAAATCCCGAGGCTCTGCCACCTTGGGACTCCTCCTTCTGAAGATGCATTCTGAATGCCCACTGGGGTACACAGAGAGGCCCATGGAGGAGATGCTGATATGTTTTGTCATTTCAATTTTGAGTAATGGTAGACAGGAAAATTCCTTATAAGACAGGGGCCTTAACGGAATTGGAGAGAGGGGGCTGTAAGAAGAGGAAAACTGTTCCAAAGAGTGGCCTTGAAGCTGAGCACTAGAGGACAGGACAGCGTCAGATGAGACCATAGATGAGGCTTCGAATGAATGTGCAGAACCCTCTTTCCTTTGAAAAGTGTAATGTCTGGCCTCCTCAAAGTGGGGGGACAGGAAATGGTCACCTGTGAGAGGGGATAGAAAGACGGTAAGGCAGGAAGTGTGGTGACGGGGGGGATCGCTGGCTCTGAGAGTCGTGCTCGGGTGGTGGAGATGTGGCCGTCCCCAGAATGATCCGCTTTGCTGGTTCCAGAGTGAGGGTCTGGCCCCAGGACACCCTGGGCTTCTGAGGCTGTGAGTCAGCCCTCTTCAGCTTCTCTCCCATGCCATGAAAGACACACCTGCCTTCGAGCGTCTCCATTCTAGTCTTCCCACAGAGGCAGCCAGCAGGGAAACCTCCTGACCAGAATCTACTTCTCAGGTTATGAAGATGCTAAAGGGAAAGAGGTGACTTCATCTCTGCCCTCAGAGACCGTCTCATCTAGGTCAGGAACGCAAGCAAGCAGCAAAAAGAAAGGATTCCCAAGTTCAACTGCACGCTCGCAGAGATGTTCCACATGGCCCGAGGCAAGCAGAGCCTCGTCCCTGCCACCCTCTGATCAGAGGCTATGTCACCTTGACCCAGATGAAGAATGTCAGGGCTCCGATGAGCGTGCGTCACACGGGCTGCTGGAAATAACCAGCCACCTCTCCTCATGTCCTCCCCCCTCCCTCCACACCAAATCAAGATGAGGAAAAGCAGTTAAAGAAGTCACTCCCCTGCCAATCAAACCCCTGCCCAGTGCTTCTCAACCGCTGGTGCTGGTGCTGGTGCTGCTGGGGCTGGTGCTGGTGCTGCTGGGGCTGGGGCCAGTGCTGGCACTGGTGATGGTAATGGCATTGGTGCTGGTGCTATGCTTCTGGTGCTGCTGGGGCTGGTGGTCATCGTCATCATCATCATGGTATCTCACCACAGTGACAGAAGTGAAGTCAGGATAGAGGCCATGAGAGTTCTGTCCTGAGGTTCATCCTGTGGCCCACACATCCATCATTTTATGCAGGGCATGGACTCACCGGAGAATGTGTCTCCTCCTGACTGTTAACTTGCCTGGTTCATTTGTAACCCACGATGTGCCCTTCCACCACACGGTCGTATACCAGGTGCTGACCATCAGGAGCCATTCCCATGGGGCTGGTGACTCTGCCCCTAGGAGATGGGTCATAAGCTGAGATGGCTTCTATCATCCTTAATGACAGGTCCCCGGGACAGCCGTGAAACAGTAATAACTGTCATCACTGCCCTGAACCTGCTTCAAAGGGGCTGCAAGTGTCGGCCTCCCTAGATAATCTAATCTGAGTGTTATTATTACAAGGCTGGCTGTGATCTGAACACCTACCTGCTTCCAGTGTTCGCTAGAGTAGGAAATAGCTCTGTTCCTTTCGCCCATCTTGTCTGGTGTTTGCTTTCTGTCCTGTTGGAATTGATTAGGGTGGCTGATAATCCAAGCTGATGAAGACAATTAAACACCAAACACGACCAACCACAATTATGCAGGGCTCTCCAAGCGGCTCAAGCCTGTTCACTGGGGCTGAAACTGGAACTGTGCTGCCACCTTGTGGCTTAAAACGGCACCTGCTTTAAAGATTAAAGGCCAATGGTTTTGCTAATGCTGGAAATCCTTTCCTAATCAGTGAAATCATAGAATCTGTGTGTTCGCCGGGATGATAATAGATTGTGAAGTTTTCAGCACAGAATAAGCTATCTTGGTAATCCCAGAACTCTGAAAGCAGGGGTGGTAGAAACAGGAGTTCAAGGCCCTCCTTGTCTGTTTAGCCAGTTCAAGACTATCGCATGGTACATAAAAAAGTAAGTACCCACCTTTCTTAAGTCAAGGAATTGTGTGCCCACAGTCATCAGAATTGGCATGCTTGAGAGATGCATGAAACACCACTGCCCTTTTTTGGGAGTGCAATGTATTTTTATTTCATGGCTGTCTACAACTTGATATCAACCAGTGTATCCAATAATGAAGCACACTGTAGAGCAGAAAGACTCTGTGCAGTTGTTCACTGCTTCTCTAGCTGTGTGACACTGCCACCTTCTGCAGTTCAGCTTGGCCTTTGCCCTGTCAAATAATCTCAGGGGTGAGCTAGAAACCCAGGGACCTACAAGAGTCACCGACTCCTAGTAATGGGCCTGAAACAGCCATCTCTGTGACCCAAGATTTCCAGTGAAGGAGTTGGGACACCAACCCAGCCACAAAACGTT
The DNA here is from genome assembly GCF_011064425.1 of Rattus rattus. Classification (NCBI taxonomy): domain Eukaryota; kingdom Metazoa; phylum Chordata; class Mammalia; order Rodentia; family Muridae; genus Rattus; species Rattus rattus. The sequence continues at coordinate 143,796,469 of NC_046156.1, read as the reverse complement.
GGACTTAGAATCTGCCCTGTCCCTAGAGAACACAGAGAAATTGTAGGAGTGGCCAACCAGTGACTGGTCCAGCTTGAGATCCATGCCATGACTGGGAGCCCACCCCCGACACTTCCAGAGGGCCAGGAACCAGAAGCTAGATAGCCCAGAAACTTAGGATAGAACCAAACATTACAGCCTCTCAAAAAATAAAGTCAGTGCCGTGATCCCTGAAGATATTCTGCCGTGCTCCTAGACAGGAGCCTAGCATCCTCCTCAGAGAGGCTTCAGCAGCAGCAGATGGAGACAGATGCAGAGACCTACAGCCAGACAGCCTGTGGGGCCCTAGAAATCCTGTGGAAGAGGGTAAGGACGGAGCTGGAGAGGACACCATAAGAAAACCCACAGAATCAACTAACCTGGGCTCATGGGGCTGACAATCAGGGAGCCTGCATGGGTCTGACCTAGGCCCTCTGCACTTATGTTATGGTTGTGTAACCTGGTCTTCTTGTGAGGCTCCTAACAGTAGGGGCAGGGGCTGTCTCTGACTTTTTGGACTGCTTTTGGGACCCTTTTCCTCCTACTGGGTCAGCTCATCCAGCCTTGATGTAAGGGTTTATGCAAAGTATTACTGCAACTTTCATATGCATGTTTAGTTGACATCAGATGGGAGAGCTGCCCTTGTCTGAAGGGAAAGGGAGGAGTGGATGGGGAGGGAAGGGACTGGGAGGAGAGGAAAGAGGGGAAACTGGTAAGGATGAAGGAGAGAAGAATAAATATTTTTTTTTAATTTTTAATTAAAAAATACTTATGAGTGCAATCCAAAGTTAGCTGTTCTTTGGTTTTGGTAAGATTTTTTTCTTTGTTTTGCTTGCTTTTTTGTTTGTTTGTTTGTTTGTGACAGGATTATCTTTATATTCCCGTCTGTCATGGGACTCACTCTGTAGACCAGGCTGGCCTCCCAAGTGCTGAGATTAAAGGCATGTGCTACAATGTCTGACCTCCAAAATCAGCTATTCTCAGTGAGCCTTTTCCAGAACTATAACATGCCCTTTCCACAAGGACCCCGCCCCCACCCTGCCAAGAAGGCACAGAGCACAGAAGTCACACCATACACATGAAGAGAGTGCATTCATTCTCACAGGGAGGGTGCATTGCATCTCCACCTACAGGGGAGACCACGCGTCTAGACATGTGGGCAGGGAGCAGCAGGAAGCACGCTTAAGTTGTAAAGAACCCTGGGAAAATTCAAGGCAATATCGGGGGGAGGAGTTGGTGGCAGAATTTGGGGGGCAGATCCAGAAAGAGATGGAGAAAGAAAAAGTATAAGATCTCTAAAACAGGAGTAATCCACACTCCGGAGGTCAGAGGTCTGATGGTACCACGTACCCTGACACCACACACACCCATGCACATCCTTGATGCCACGCTCCTCCAGGGACCTAGTAGAGGGCCACTGTTTTGTCTCATGCCTCTGCCAGACCCCTGCTGAAGCCTCAGTCCTCCAGTAAAGTAGCAGTAGAGGCCACTGGGGAGGAAGCTGTCTGTGGCTGAGACTGAGTTTTACCCTGGCTCCCCAGAAAGTGGTCCCAGACAATCACTCTTGTCATTGAGAGACTTTTGTACAGGGCAAGGACTGGTGAGCATTTCTTTCAGTGGCTTTTCGTGACGTTATAATTGAAAGGGGTAAGCCAGAAAGTTTGACACACGTTCCAGACGTTCTATCTTTTATTCGGTAGCTTGTAATGATTCCCTTTCATCCTCCCTCCCTGAGCTGTCCTACTAGGCTGGTACCCCAGGTACTTCACTGTATTAGAGGAGATATGAGAGATGTTCAGCCACAAAGTAATGAGGCCTTGCTCTGCCTCTGAGCAACCCCACAGCCAGCTCTCATACAGGAGTTTGCTCTTTATAAACAGCATTGATCAATCAGGTGCGTGAATGAAGAAACAAAACTGTGGTGTGTACAAGAAATGGACCCTCTGTCTGCTTCCAAAAGTATTTCATGATCTGCAGCTACACTAACATAACATAATACAAGTTACCTCAGAGGTCTCTGTGGTTTAAATGCTCTCTTGTGTGCATTTTAGAAATCTATCACCTCAGCATAGCAGTCTGGTAGGCCCCGTTTAAACTGAATTGTTCTTCGTCTCCTGGAATGTGGTGGTTATTTTGTTCACGCACGAGCAGTTTGTCTGTGTGTTACCCTGATCCTGCCCTGTTTGCAGACATAATACATGACCAGAGAAAAGTTTCATGTCACTGAAGAAACCCCAGTGCATTATAAACTGTTAGAAGGGTATTCACGTGCATCCTCAGACACAGAAATAAGGTTTCATCCGTTGTACTGTACCTCAGCTATGTACTCTTCTTCATCCTTTTGTTGAAACAGCTTCGACATACCTATTTTGGTTACACTCTGGTTTGTCGCTAAGACACCCTAGAGGTGCCAGCATGTGCAGCCTCTCGGATGGCCACATGTTCTATGGTAATATCACTGACTCAAGTGAGAATGTAAAAATTAGTGTCTTTCTGCAAGAAAAATTCAGTTATGATTCATCATCCTAACCCAGAAGTTATGTTTTCTTCCTTTGCTGTTTGCATGAGCATGAATTTCAAACTGCTCCTTTTAATTAGAATGTTACGAAGCTGCCCAAGTGGGTGTAGTTTAAATAAGGCCTCTCTTACTACGGATAATATTGGCCTGGTGTGCTCCTCTGTTCTCAGCCTGTCTCTAATGCTGAAATGTTTAACAATATTTACAAATTACAAAATAACAAAGAATGAGCAATAGCCTGGCACTGTCAGAAGCATTATGGTGGGAACAGAGTGGTGGGTCAGCATTATGGTGGGAACAGAGTGGTGGGTCAGCATTATGGTGGGAACAGAGTGGTGGGTCAGCATTATGGTAAGAACAGAGTAGTGGGTCAGCATTATGGTAGGAACAGAGTAGTGGGTCAGCATTATGGTGGGAACAGAGTGGTGGGTCAGCATTATGGTGGGAACAGAGTGGTGGGTCAGCATTATGGTGGGAACAGAGTGGTGGGTCAGCATTATGGTAGGAACAGAGTAGTGGGTCAGCATTATGGTGGGAACAGAGTGGTGGGTCAGCATTATGGTGGGAACAGAGTGGTGGGTCAGCATTATGGTGGGAACAGAGTGGTGGGTCAGCATTATGGTGGGAACAGAGTGGTGGGTCAGCATTTTGGTGGGAACAGAGTGGTGGGTCAGCATTGGTGGTTCAAGCGGAGCAGAGTTTTCTCTATGGTGAGAACATGGACCAAGTTCTTTTCCAGCTGAAGTGCTGTTAGAGACCTTTCAGATTCTGAAATAAAGGTAGCTATCCTGGAGAAAAGACACAGGTCTGACCATGCCATTCATGTGTATTTTGTAGTTTCTTCAAACACAAACGGAAGGCCATTTTATATGGTCTCAGCATACCTGCATTTCGATGTTGCAAACAGAAGTTTCTGGTGTGGCATCGCGTCAGCACTCAAAAAACTCAGACTTGGGGATCTTTCTGGTTTAGGATCTTGACACTGAGAACGCTCAGCCTCTCCAGGGAAGGGATCCTAAACGTGTTGTTCTCTCTGCAGGAGGGAAGCCCTCTAGACCCATGTGATCTCCTGTGAAGAACTGAGCCCACCTGCTGGTCACCCCAGCTCCCACCATGGGACCTGCAGGAAGCGCCCTGAGCAGCGGGCAGATGCAGATGCAGATGGTGCTGTGGGGAAGTCTGGCTGCGGTGGCCATGTTCTTCCTCATCACCTTCCTCATCCTTCTGTGTTCCAGTTGTGACAGGTTAGAGCAGACATGCATGTTCCGGAGCCTAAACCCGTTGTTTTCCTGTGCCCAGCGGAGTCTCAGTGCTCAAAGCCTCCCTGGCCCGTCCGTGTTCATGGGTTGCTTACAAAGGACGTTCTTGAAAATCCTTATGGACCTTCCTGGAGAGCAAAGCAAAGAGCCCTCCTGTTTTAAATGTCTGGAATGAATTCTTGCCGTTCTTTGGGTGCTGTCCTTTTCTGGCCGTGGGCATATTGAAAGCTAAGTGTGAGGTACTACATCCTGTTGCCACCATGGGCAGTTACTGAGGATGCTCGCTGTTGTGTGGCTTGGGAGAGCTCGTGTATTATTAACCTGTGTGTGCTGAACTGCCCTTTATGAAGGAACAGGTTTGTTTTTCCTTCAGGAGAGTGTGGACGCCTGTTTTCTTTTTAAACATTACACTTGTCTCCCTTCACTCAGGGACAAGCGGAGTTCTCTGTAACTAAGACTGGTTGCTCAGAACAATCAGAGACGGTACAGGGTGTGCAGCCTTCTGGTGTTGCCGGGAGCCCGTGGGGACCAGCTTAGCCAGCTCCATACTCCTCTCTCTCAACCTGGGAAGAAAGTTAATGATATTTAAAATTCTGATATGGATCCCACCCTAAAATCTGTCAAGAAGAGAAAGCCAGACTCTCTGGCCTTATGCAGCCTCTCCTAATCCCTGCCAAGTGTGGACCCAGGCATTTGAGGACAGGACAAGCCTCCAGACACTAGTCCTAGCTCCCAGGAGCTTGAAGATTCTGCTGTTGTAATGACTCACTTGCCCACTAGGTGTCACCCTCTCCTCGACACAAACAGAAATGTCATCTTTACAACCAATGGCTTTCTTTAGACTGTTCTGTGTGAAAGACGTTTCTATTTTTACTCAACAGACGTTTCCATAGACTGGGAGTACATATGACTCATCCTGAGAGCATGTCACCTTGCTGGTGTGCCAAAGTAGTATCTCCTGTATGTTCTCTCATCCCTTTCCACACGTGACTCCACGGATTCCTAAGGGAGACGATGAGATCATTGTTAGGATTTACTAAAGAAAAAAGGCGTTGTCTGTCATCTGAGCATTCTAGGCACAGACAGCTCCTGCTTGCAGCCTGCTGTCCTCCTGCTGTGAACTTGACCTCTGGGAAGGGGTGCACCAGAAAGGGACTCGGCCTTTGCTGTTGGTTAGGACTTTTTCTGCTGAGGAACATTAGGCTAGGGGAACATGGTGTCTGCTTCACTTTAAGGACACATTTGACACCAGAATGGTGTTTTCTTCTCCGTTTCAGAGACAAGAAGCCACGGCAGCATAGTGGAGACCATGAGAGCCTGATGAATGTGGTAAGCCGCAGTGTCTGTCTGTCTGTCCACGTACACCTCTCCAGGCATGACGCTGCTGCTGGCTTTCGACGCCGCTGAAGCTGGCATGTGGACATAAATGGGCATTAGCTGTGGCTTTCTGTATGTACTGCTGGGAGCCCGGCTTGACCGGTCGGTGTTCAGGGAAGCTCTGATTGCCTGAAAGTCGCTGGACTGCCTGAAAGATTGCTACGGGCCTCCAGCCTGGTCTGGAAGGGCAGTCACAGGAACAACTGGACGACTCAAATAAGAGTTCTCGTTTCTCCCGCACTCGGTGCTGTTACTTGAGCTCCTTCCAGAGCTAGATTGGTTCCCAAGCGCACTCAGTCCTTACTGTCACCTTCCCCCAGCCTTCTCCTCTACCCCTCATGTCACCTGTCCCCCTCTGAGTGCATGTCCTTAGGGCCGAGCCCCCCCTGCTTTCATAAAGATAGCAGATTTAGTGCTAGACTAGTGCCATCTGAAATGGCCCTGCTTCCAGATAAGGTTAGTCTGTGGCACTGGGGACTGAGATTTTGACATACATTTGGGTGGAACTGCAGCCCTTCATCAGGGCCTGGGGCCCACATCATAGCTTGGCCCTGGTACATTAGCCCATCCTCGACGTTTGATGGGATCCTGATGGACCCAACAGTCTCAGGGAGCGATCCATCGCCAGGGTGAGGACCAGCCTCTGTCTTGTGTTGTGCCCGTATGAGGCAGCACAGTTTCAGTAGCTATGTCTGCAGGACTGTGCTGAGTCTCCTCTGAACTCCAGGGCAGTTCTAGGAGGGAAGGTACTTCCTGCTCAGAGCCAGGAAGCATGTATGCATTAAACTCTGAGGGCCCTGTGTTATTTGCACCCCTCAGGCATGTTCAGAGCACATGGCTGCCTGAACCCCCACTTTCCAATGCGCCTGTAGCCCAAGCAGACAGGAAGCTGCCAGGATTCCCGGCTCCTTCTGGACCCCAGGGCTCTCTCTTCCTTTATCAGAGACCACCATCATCACCCATCACAGCCGCCCTGGCCCTCGGCATCTCTCCTGCCCTGACTGATATTCTTGGCCTGTTTTCACTGCTTCTGCTGTCTCCACTTCTTGTTCCCATGTCTCCATTCTCTCCCGTGATCGCGGGTGCGACCGGAGGGGAGGCGGATGGATGGGGCCCTGTCTTTCTTCAGCTCCCACCGTCCCCAGTCAGGTGGACAGGGAGTGATGGCTGAACTTGGGCCTCACTTCCTCCTACAACAGGGGTTCTTGGGTATGGCCAGACCTGGCAGTTCCACCTGTGTTGTGTGTGGAGCCAGTGTTCAGGCTGGGACCTAGCTTGCCAGTCACTCTGATATGGGTGCCAGGGTGAACACCATCGCTCTTGACCTTCTGCCTCTGTTATTCTGCTCGAGGGCAGAATTGTGTGCTGACAGGGCCTGTGAGGCCTGTACACGGCTGCCCCCGTAGCACCGGAGTTCCCCAGATCACGCACAGTTTGCTGACTTGTTTCTCACAGGAGCTAAGGTGGGAAATGGCCGTTCAAACAGAGATTATAGAAGTTTGGCTGTGACATGTTGTTATACAGGAAGCGTTCCCTTGGTCCCTATTTCTGTCCCCTAAGGACACTATTTCTCCAATATTAGCCTCTGTATCCCAGGGTCCTGGCAAACCAGCAGCCGCCATTTCCTAGCAGCAGATGGGAGCAGTGTTGGCCGAAAGGGCAGCCTTCCCAAGCACTCAGGCATCGCCGCACATCAAGGGCTGCTCATCATCTGTTATTGTTTGATTCCCCATCAGTCTGCAAGTTTGTGAAGCCAACAACCCAAGGCTTCTGTACAGGTCACACCAGTTCCCCTGTGCTATCCTGAAACCCAGGTTGTGTCTTGGGCAGCAGGAGCCATGAAGGTGAAAAGGATGGAGTCCGGCATATTAGAGGAAATACATCCGGAAGCAGCTAGTTTCTGCCTGCCCCTGTGAGAGCTCTACCTGTCAGGCTATTCCAGGCAGTCTCCACCGCACCATCCAGCGGAGGAGCAAACAGTACTAACGAGTGCCTGTGTCTTTGAGAGTAGGAAAGGTTTGCAAAGCGGTTACTCAGTAGATGGTCGTTTTAGAGCTCTGAAATAGACTCAGAAATGTACGACATCAAGTGCTGTGTTGAGCAGGTTTAAGCCTCTTCCTATCAGGAGACAGCAGCCATACTTTGCAGTTTGCTTGGCAGCCCCTGTGTTTCAGGGCTGGTCCCTGCCTAGCTCCGTTCTGACCCACACAGTGATCTGTGGTCTGCTTTTCCCGTGAGCTAGGGAAACACAGTGGACCTGTGGCCCACCTGTAACCACCGGGCGAGACGCACTGCCCCGAGCCTTGCGACACTCCCAGTGCTCTGAGAGTCCAGAACCGCACTCAGGAAAGCACGGCCATTCTCCATTGGTGAGAAGGGTCCCCACTTGAGTGTGCCTAGCCATCCAAGGGGTTCAGCTTAAAGCATTCTTGTTTTACCTGATTTAGGCAGTGGACTCTGGCATTTCTTTGGCTGCTTTGATTTTCATAGTGTCCTCCAGTGCCCAGAAGATTCTTACCAAAAGATGTGTTTGGATTTTTCAGCCTTCCGACAAGGAGATGTTCAGCCATTCAGCGACCAGCCTGACCACAGATGCACTGGCCAGCAGTGAACAGAATGGGGTGCTCACCAACGGCGACAGTAAGTTCTGCAGAGGACGAGGCAGCTCACAACTGTCCATAACTGCAGTTGCAGGGGACCCAACGCCCTCTTCGCACCTCCACACACACCAGGCACGCAAGCTGTGCCCAGACATGATGCAGACAGAGCACTAGGGAGCGTACTCTATCCCCTATCCCCTACCAGCCAGAGGTCTCATTTGCATAATGACACCTAATCTGTTTGCTGACTTCCAGTGCCAGGAACCCTCCTGGAGTGCACTGTCATTCCCTTCACTGTGCCCATGCACAGGTGGCACTAAGTCCCCAGTTTAAAACTGAGAGGACTCCAGCACAGGGCTATTGGATCAAATTACCACAGGCTGGAGTGACTTAGAGCTGTCAGGGTCGGAGTACAGGTGCCTGCAGCCCTACTGGGGACTGAGGGAGAATCACTTCCTCGCCTCTGCACCCGCCTGCATCCCTGCATGGTTTGCTTCTCCCAGACCTTCAGGTCCCTTGCTGGCCTTAATCTTTCACACTTTAGGTCCATGTAATCTCTAAGGCTTGTGTAGGTAATCCAGGTTTCTCTACCCATCTCAAGGTTAGCTGATTACACATAGAGGCACACGCAAGAGCACACACAGAGCTGCCGTGTCATACAGCATGTTGTCCCCAGAGACTAGGACATCGACATCTTTGGGAAACCAAATCCTTGTCACGCAGTCACTAATAACCTGACTGACATTTGTTATTGCAGAGTTTGAGGATCTGTAACTTGAAGCAGGGCGCCCGATTCTAGGGCAGACGTCCAATCTGGGGCAGTCATGTCGTCTGACTCGGTGTACACTGACTGTAAGGTGTAGTTGCAGCGGTCACATCCCGCTTTGCAGCGTGTGGCATGCATTCACCCAAGGCAAGGAAGGGAACTCAGGGGTCACCAGCAATGGCACCCAAGGCTGCAGGCACCAATGCCCTATGTTCTGAGACTGGTAGCCAGAGCCCCAGCAGGAGCCACTCCTGCAGGAGAAGCAAGAACTCTAGGGCTGCTAATCCCGTGTCTAAGGATAGTTAGCGTTTCTTTTTCTTTCCTTCTCCCTAACAGATGGATGTTTACACCTCCATACAAGTATATACTGTATTTTGCTCAACCTTGCCCTCACTACCCTCTCACCTCCACACACATCCTCTCCCCAGATGTCCCCTCCTCCTGTTTTGGTTTTCTTGGTTTGTTGTTGTATCAGGGTCATTGGTTTTGTGGTTTTGGTGCAGGGCCTCACGGGCCCCTCCCAGCTAACCACTGCCTCTGATTTCCACACAGTGAGAGCCATGTGAACCTGTTTGATGTAAGCACCCTAAGAGCAGATTCCACCCACTTACATGTGGTTGAACAGCCCGTGGCACTTAGCCAACACTCAAAATCCATGGGATAATGACTGATTGACAGGTGTCATGGTCGCTATTTTAGAGGCAATCCAAGGATGTCCTAGCTGAACTTCTTCTGTGAGGAGGCAAGGATTTGGGCCCGAGGTGATGTGGAAAGAGGGTGCAGTGTTTCTGGGCCCTTTTGATGCTGGCCTAAGGGTCTGTCATGGAGTCCCAGCTTCTGTTCTGTCTGCCGATGATAGAGACTGGTGAAGTGGGGTGGCAATGGGAAGAGAGCCTTTTCCCCTCGTGTAGGCAGAGACCAATTACAGCAAGGCGAAGAGACAACGTCCGTGCCCCACTGTTTAAGAGATTTCTTTCTTATATTTACTTTTATGTGAGTACACTCTAGCCATCCGCCGACAAACCAGAACATCAGATCCCATCACAGACAGATGGTTGTGAGCCACCATGTGGCTGCTGGGAACTGAACTCAGGACCTCTGGAAGAGCAGTCAGAGCTCTTAACCGCTGAGCCATCTCTCCAGTTCTCGTGCCCCATTTTTTAGAGTCTTGGAGTCTGGCCCTGGGACTTGTCAATTTTGTATGCTACAGTGGGGGTGAAACCCAGGGCCTGTGTGTGAGGTATGTACTCTACCGCTGAGTTACGGCCACAGCCCGCCCTTCACTTTCTATTTTGAGCTAGCTTACCCAGCCTGGTCTTGAATTCAGTCTTCCTGCCTCGGCCTCTTTTAGCTGCCCCACCCCAAGCCCCACCCTGTTGTTAATTTCACCTGGTACCTGTCAAACCCTCTGGCTACATGGGTTTCAGCAGGAGTAATACATAATGGACGAACTATAAGTCAAGTACACCCACATCATTTATTAAATCTTGTACTGGGAAGGATACAGTGAATAGCTCCCCTTGCAATGTAATGGAAGTAAGACTGTGCACTGCCAGTGAGTTTGCAGCTAAGCATCAGGTAAAACCAGGTTCATAGGCATGACTCGGTGGTCCACTCACTGGTTTTTAAGGGGTGGCTTCCTCCGCTGTTAACACCCCTGCCCCTTCAGTTCTTTCAGAAGACAGCACGATGACCTGCATGCAGCATTATGAGGAAGTCCAGACCTCAGCTTCAGATCTGCTGGACTCCCAGGACAGCACAGGAAAGGCCAAGTGCCACCAGAGCCGGGAGCTGCCCAGAATCCCGCCTGAGAACGCAGTGGACGCGATGCTCACCGCCAGGGCTGCAGACGGGGACTCCGGGCCCGGCGTGGAGGGGCCCTACGAGGTGCTCAAGGATAGCTCCTCCCAGGAGAACATGGTGGAGGACTGCTTGTATGAGACAGTGAAGGAAATCAAGGAGGTGGCAGACAAAAGCCAGGGCGGCAAATCCAAGTCCACTTCTGCCCTGAAGGAGCTTCAGGGGGCCCACGCGGAGGGCAAGGCCGACTTTGCTGAATACGCCTCTGTGGACAGAAACAAAAAGTGCCGCCACAGCACAAATGCAGAGAGCATTCTGGGAACGTCCAGTGACCTGGATGAGGAAACCCCACCGCCTGTCCCAGTTAAACTTCTGGATGAGAATGCCAACCTTCCAGAGAAGGGAGAGCGCGGGGCAGAAGAGCAAGCTCCAGAAGCACCCAGTGGACACAGCAAGGTAGGGCTTTTGTCAGGATGAGGTCATCAGTCTAAGACGTGTGCGTGCGTGCGTGCCTGCGTGCGTGCCTGCGTGCGTGCCTGCGTGCGTGCCTGCGTGCGTGCCTGCGTGCGTGCCTGCGTGCGTGCCTGCCTGCGTATGGAGTCAGCTGTGCTTGGATTTTTTCACTCTCTAAGCCTTAACTGACTAAAGATATTTGTTTATAAAGCTTGTCTCATCATCTCATTTAGATAGTTTCCAGATCTTATATTTCTAATTAGACCAATATTATTGCCTAAATTTTGAAGACTAGGAACTAAATAGGCAATGTTCTTTACCAGACATCTCCCTCTTCTTGTCCTCAGGCAGCATTGTAACCTTGAGCCTTTCAGAGCCACACAGCCCAAAGCACAGTGGCTTTTCCAGAGAGTCCGAGTATCAGGGTCCCTGCTATCAGGGACCTGTATATTTTCCTGTACCCAGCTAACGGGTCTTAGTTTTCACAAGTTCCTAAACAATATTTTTAAGTCATTTCTAAAGTTTTAGTCAGCAGACCTAAGCTGCATCAGTAGTCCACCGCCTTCAGCGCGTGTGTCTTGCAGAGGAACCACTGTGCACGCCGGCTTGCCCTCACAGATTAACTAGGCCTGCTCTGCCTCAGTCGGCTGATGGCAGACTTCTAGTATCTACACAGCCGCTAATCACTTTCCAGCCATCGCTGCCCTCGGCCCTTTGCAGCCCCAACAGAAGCAGCGACCGTATGGCTGATGGCCACCCCTCCTGTGGCTGCGTTGGGTGCGTTATGACGTCATCCTGTGCGCTATTCTGAGTTTGTTTCAACTTTTTACATTATCTGTGATAATCAGCTGTTGCAAGCCCCATAAAAGTATCTGTAGACATGACCATGAAGGGCAGGAGTTTCTACCCTTCAGATAACCAAAGACTACAAAGCCAATGCAAGTTTCCACTGCCTAAACTGCTGAGACTTTATGGGCAAGCACATGGAGGATAAAAGGCTCGCTTGTTAGTAAGCAGTTCTCCAGATTTCACATTAGAAACTGGAAGTACACATCTAAGGCTCAAATTATCCCTTCACATTATACGAGCGAGTAATCCTCTCCCATGGAAACAATCCCAATTTTGTGTGAATTAAGAATTTCAAATGTTTAATGTTTATCGAAACAAAAGGTTTTATTAAGCATCTACTGCGTGCCATATGGCCCTCTGGGTGTCAATACACCAGCGAACAGTCATAAATTCATGGAAATCCCAGGTCAGGTGGAACTGCACCTTTAAACCACCGTACAGTTTAAAGGGAAAAAATAGAATAAGGGAGCTTGGGAAGGGGTGGGGGTGGGGCCCCTGGACAGAGTTGCTAGCATCTGCCTCAGTGCGAAGCCTCGGCAGAGCTGAAGGGCGACTAAGAAGGCTACACATGTGCTCTTTGGGACACTGTGCAGCTTGCTCACTTGGAAGCCCCTACGTTGCACCAGTGGCTGGTACACAGAGGGAGGGCTGGGGTAGGGAAGAGCAATGGCAAAGACGAGAGCAGTGTGCAGACAGGTGGGAACGTAGATAGCCTGGGCTCCTAGTCTGATTGAAGTAGAATAATACAGTGTAATCTATGTCTGAAAGCCTCCCCTGCTCTAATAACCAGAGCTCGAGGGTCAGGACACAGGCAGGAGACGGGGTGAGAAGAGCTTGGCTGGTGGTCATGTACTGAGGCTGGCATAGCCGGTGGGCACAGGAAACCACCAGGAACCCAGCTAGAGGATCACAGAGAAGCAGGAGCTGGGGCAAGGCTGGGCAGCCATTAGAGAGCAGGACTGATCCCAACATCGACATAGCTCAGGGCAGCCGGGAATGGCTGGTCTAAAAGGGAAGCTGGGGCTGGATTCGTACAGTTGAGAACCAGTACAGAAATGTGGTATTTAAACGTATAGGGTTGATGAGTGTAAACCAGGGCCAGAAGACCCCCAAGAACAGGGCTCTGGGGTGAGGGAATAGCAGGAGAGACCAAAACAGGGACAAAACCAGGAAAGGGAGCCACAGGTCACAGGACACACCATCATATTGATGTGGCCGTCCTGTGAGACCAAATGGAGAGTTCCTCAGACCAGTGAGGGTAGACACTCAGCTGGAACGGATGCAAAGTCTGAGGCTTCGTTGTTCCATGGTGAGGAGAAGACAGAGCTGGAAGTCCAGTTGAGTTTGTCTTGTTTTGATTCTAGCATGTTTGTGTGTAAGTAGAGGTGACCAAGGGAGAGGATCTGGTGATGTAGACAGAACAAGAGAGATGGAGAAGCCACCACATTAGTGTAGAAGGGCAGAATGCAGTATGTAGGAGGGACGACTGAGTGCAGTGCATAGCAAACAACTGTGTTTGTGGTAACCAAGAAGGAACCGAAGGACACGGGTACAGAGAAATGTATTTGCCTCTTTATGTTTTCTCAGAGAATTCAGAATGAGGCTAGCAGCCCATGAGCACCAAGTAGATGGGCCGGGGAGGAAGCGCGGGTAGAGTCTGCCTTAGAGAAGTGGCCTGAGATATGGAACCTCTCTGAGGGCCCACCCACTGGTAACATGGGAAGGAGAGACTGAGGAAGAGGACATGAAGGGGAGGAGGAACAGATAGTTGCATCACAATCAAGTATTGAGATCGGTTGGGATTAAAGAGAGGAGATGAATTAGGAAAGCTGACCTGGTGGACAAAGAGGAACAGAGAGGGAGTTAAGGCCTGGGACAATGAAGGACACTGGGAGATGGAGAAGCATCTGTCAGGGTGGGAGAGAGATAGTTTGCATGGATATGTTTTTGTTGGAATCAAGAATTAAGGTCAGAAATATGTTAGAAATAGTTAATAAACCAGGGCCCAAATCACAGAAGAACCAGGAACCAAGCTCACCGTGAAACAGGTCAGGAGAGACTGTGAGAGCCGTGGGGTTCTTCCTGGTGATACCCACAGGCTGTCGGATGTAAATGCTGGCATTCTGTGTAGAACTGCTGATCAGCCCTTCCTTGAGGCAGTTAGGAACCAAACACTAACATCAGAAGACCTCTGCACACCTGTGAAGCCCCTGGGCCACCAAGATCACGGGAACAGCTGATGCAGGAGCACAGAGTTGCCCGTATCCTGTAAAAATCACTTGAAAGCATTTGTGTGGACATGCACGTGTGTGCTAGGTTAAGCTATTGGCTTCAAACTGCTTTACTTTTTGGTTTGTATTTTATTTTTTTGACAGAGATTTAGTTCCTTGTCATACAAGTCTCGGGAAGAAGACCCAACTCTTACAGAAGAGGAGGTAAATTTCAATTCTTTTCAAATAACCAAAAACATCTGTACAAAATGTAGACATCTAGGCCTGAAGAGATGGTTTAGCAGTTAAGGGTGCGTGCTGCGCTTGCACAGGAGTTCAGAACCAGAACCTACCTGAGCTGTGGCAGCTGCCTCACCAGCTCCAGAGGGACCCAGGGCCTCTGCATCCTCAGGCATCTGCACTCACAAGCACAAGCAACTTCCAAAAGAAAAGTTAAAAATAAAAGGAAGCTAAGTCTGTAGTCCCAGTTATCACAAATTCCCTCTGGTGGCAAACAAGTACAGTCCTGTCACATGGGAGGTAGGAGGCAGGAGGATCAAGAGTTCAAGGCCAGCCCTGGCTATATTAGGCTAGCCTGGGCTACATAAGACTTAAAACTCCATTACTGAGGGATGTCAGGGCAGGAGCTGAAGCAGAGGCCATGGAGTACTGATGTAAGAAATCCTGTTTTCTTATATAATCCACTGTCACCTGCCTAGGGGTGGTGCCATCCACAGTGGGCTGGGCTCTCCCACACCAATCGTTTATTTTAAAAAATGGCCTACAGGCTTGTCTACAGTTGATTATACAAAGGCCCCCTTTCAATTGAGGTTCTTTCTCTCCCGTCAGACGATTCCACTTACATCAAGTTGAAACAAAACAATCTAGCCCACACAGTCACAGTTATTGTCAGTGCCCGCTTGGGAGGCTGGAGAATGTTTAGTTCAGTGAAGCCCAGACTGCACAAGACCCTGCCCACCACCCCTCCCCCCACAAAAAGCAGTGCTTCTCCCCAAGAATAAATGTCCTGTGGTTGTTTCCTTTGTTTGAAAGATGTGACAAGCCCTCAGGCCCGTGCTCAGATGTCAAGGTTGAGATGGGTGCCCATGTTGAGAAGATATATGATAGGCAGTAAAACACAAAGATGGCGGCGGTGCGGGTAAGCGGAGTGAAGGACACTAGGCAGGAGCAAGGGCCCCACACGAAGAGGAGGACGAACAGGGCAAGAAAAAGGAGAAAGAGTTCAGTCAACAGCTGGGCAGCCGCCACAGAAGGAAATCAGTGCTAGGCTGGAAAATTCTGAAAGTCAGGGTGAGTGGGAGACGGGAAATGTCTCCCTGAGGAAGGCTGGGTGCTGGTCTCCTCAGGAAAGACGAACCGAACCGTGCTGAGAGTAGCATCACTCGAGGCAGCCAGCGAGAACAGAGGGGAATTTCCAAGAACCGGGGTAAAACTTCAGGAGCTTTTTAGCGATGCCTTCTAAGTGTGAAGCCACCGCGCGCTAGGTTCCGGCAGAGCACCGGACATCTTCCCTGCGCCTTGCACACAGCTGGAATGGAAGGCCCAGCGTGGCCCATGTGCTGAGGAGACCCCCACACAGGCAGGAATGCTGCCTTGAACAGGGAACTCTTGAGTGCAGTGCAGGAAAATGAAGGACGTTGGAGTTCGAGACACACTTTCCTCAGAGGACCCGTTCCCCTGCTGCTCCTTTTCCCAGGGGTAGGGCTTCCCTCTGCCCGGTTCCCTAACTACACAGGGCAGAACCTGGGGGTCAGCTGGGACGCCTCTGTCACTCCACTATCACAGGGATAGCCGATGGCTGAGGCCCTCAGAGGCCTCCTAACCTCCACCCCTCGCTTGTATCTCTGGAGTACCCTCGTTGGCTCACACGCTGCTTCCTACTGAGTCCTCTGTGATTCCTTGAACTCCCACTAGTCAATGTTCTATAGCCACAAGAGCTCCGTCTGGTCCCAGCAGAACTCCACAAAACTTGGTTTCTAGAGAGTTAATCAAATACGACTCATCTACAGAAAGGAAGCTAGTTTAACTATTCTCTACTAACATAACTCTTACAGGGGGTGGGGCATGTCCCTGGGTGTATAGCTTGTCACCAAGAAGGGGAGGAGGGAGTCACAGTGGCAGGTGGCTTGTTCATGTGTCTCTGTTCCCTAGATCTCAGCGATGTATTCTTCAGTGAATAAGCCTGGACAATCGGCACACAAAGCTGGGCCGGAATCTACCTGCCAGTGCCCGCAGGGTCCCCCTCAGAGGTCATCATCTTCCTGTAACGACCTCTATGCCACTGTGAAGGACTTCGAGAAAACTCCCAACAGCATCAGCATGCTGCCACCAGCAAGGAGACCCGGTGAGGAACCAGAGCCTGACTATGAAGCCATACAGACTCTAAACAGAGAGGACGACAAGGTCCCTCTGGGGACCAATGGCCACCTTGTCCCCAAGGAGAATGACTACGAGAGCATTGGGGACTTGCAGCAAGGCAGGGATGTCACCAGGCTCTAGCAACGGAAAGAGGCTGTGATGGACAGCTCTCATGCTACTCTGGTTAGCTGAAGTCAAGTGCGGGCTCACAACTGTTTCCTGGTTTCTGAAACAGTAAGGTACGGACCTGCCTTCCAGGGCAGGCAACCTCCAGTGCTCCCAAGAAACCCCTGGTACCCCGACCTGCACACTCCACAGAAGAAGCCTGGCTGTGGCTGCAGGAGGTGGAGATGGAGGTGGAGCCCCGCCCACCCATGCTGAAACCCCAGCTGCCTGGAATTCTACGGCTGTGGAGGACCCCTGTTTTCTTCCTCTCCTTCCCTCAGCTACTTGTGCTAAAACACTGGAAACCTACCATGTATGCTTCATCCCAAGGACGGTCTCCCACTGGCCTGCACTGGCCTTCAGCTAAATGTCAGCTTGGAGAGAAACTGGTTCCCACTAACCCGCCCTCCTCCCAGACCTGCCTTGTTGGCCCCTGGGCGTCTGGATGCTCAGGCTGTGAGGGGTGGGGTGGGCTGTCCCTGGGGTCTCTCGGTCTTTGCTCCTCATTTGGACTCTGCGTCTGCAGTCTTCACACGGTACATGAGGTCAGTTTAGATGCATTTTAACGTTTTATGTTTAGAACCTCCCCCAACAGTGTTTGGATTTTCCGTAAGTACTGTGGTACTTCTGCAGTTATTTAAAGCCAGCGCTCTCTCCCTTCCAAACAGAGCCTTAATGTTTATGTGTGGATGGCAGCCACGGTGTCTATCCCCAAAGGGCTGCAGACATAAATTTGTGTTTCCAGTGATCTTTGCTGCCCACACGTGTGACTTTCCTGTAATCTGATGGTAATCTGAGTAAAATGTAAACATTTATTTTATTATATAAATTTATAAGATGTTTTATGTTTAATGCCTAATTTCTAGAAGTGCCAGAAGATATATATATATTAACTATTTGGATTTTATGTACAATGATTTATATTCTCATTTTTTGAAAAGATACCACAAAGCACATAAGCTAGATAATTATGAGCAGTTTTTATTCTTTTCTCTAACAAGTAATTTAACATTGAAGATTTGTTAAGACTCAGCTTCTCAGACGGCACTGGTGGCAAAATGCGGTGGACATAAATAGCTATGTCACTGCTGAAGTACTCAGTGTTAAAAATAGAACAGACTCTGACTTGGGAATTTCTAACTTCCTGAAAGTATCGGACTTTCACTGAAGTCTAGCGACACCCTAAGCACACCAGCAGCGGTGTGCACTGTGCAGTATCTGCTGATGCAAATTGCCCGGATTTTCATCGCCTCACAACAATCAGTGGCTAAAGCAAAGTTCAATCATCTCTCTGGATCTTCCGAGGCCGGCATTGGAAATCGTGTTCACTTTTCATTTTAAAAGGAGCCTAGCTGACGTGCAGGCTACAGATGAAGAGAGAGGACACCATGTCCTACTGCTGTGTGACATCTTATTCTAGTGACTTATTAATCATGCTGGCTTCCCTCCCTGTGACAAGGAGCATGCCTGGGAGGGTGAAGTGACCAGCTGTGGCCTGTGTTTCCATCCTGGTTGTGGATCACACCCGTGGAGCTGCAAACTCTCTTAGATGTTGTTGACATCAGCCTAGTCATCCATGAAGATGTCACATGGGTAGGCCTAGCCTCTGCTGGTCACGCGCTAACGGGGCTATCCCGGGAGCCCAGGAGCAGTACAGAGCAAGGCTTGTTGTAACCATTGATTTTCACTGCTGTGAATTAGTGCGTTTGGCCCAAACATCTCTCAGGCTACGAGGGTCCCTTCATCACGTGGTACTACCCATGTCATGGGGCCATGTGCTTGCTATCATGCAAATTCTTACAGGCACCTTACAGCTCAGGAGCTCGGTTATGTTTTGTAAAGAGTCCCTGCAGGGAAGCTGGTGTGATCTCTAAAGTATAAAACTTTAGAGATAGGTTCATTATAAATAATCATGTCTTGAAATCCTGTTGTCCGAATGTCCCCAGAGTTTCCAAACATGAAATGCAACATAGTCATGAAATGCATCTGGCAGTGTTCTCTACAAGGAACCGGAAGGCCCTCCCTCCAACACCAATTCTGAAAGGACAAGCACTAGCTGGTTGGGACTGGAAGATGTGAGGGACACAGCTCTGCTCAGCTGAGCTTCAGCACTGGGCTACCCTGGATCTCCTGCTGTGCCATCGTCTTTGACTTGATTGTTCAGGCTTTTGGTTTGCTGTGAGCTTTTATTCTTTTACTTGGCTCGAAATCCATGTTCCATGTTCCTGTCTCTGAGCTGGATGGAGCCTGTAGTTTAGTTTAAAGTCTAAATGTTACAGAGTTTAAATGTGCAAAAAATCGTCATCGAAAGGAGGCTGGACTTACACCTAAACGTCACCACTGTGTCCACTGCAGGCTGGACTTACACACAAACATCACCACTGTGTCTACTACAGGCTGGACTTACACCTAAATGTCAACCCTGTGTCTATTGCAGGCTGGACTTACACCTAAACATCACCACTGTGTCCACTGCAGGCTGGACTTACACCTAAACATCACCACTGTGTCTACTGCAGGCTGGACTTACACCTAAACATCACCACTGTGTCTACAGCATGCATTCAATTATCCTGCTTACATAAACTTATCCACAAAGATAGAAATAAATTATAAGATTATTTTCCTTAAATCAGAATTATAATTCTATCTAGATTGTAGCTGTTTCTTTTTGTTTAAATACTTCTAAAAGCTTGAAAGCACTTTACATTGCTTCACATACTCCCCAAAAGGGAAATCAGGAAAAACCATAGACTATCTTATGTGGAACCTTTCTGAAATTCTAAAAGAAAGTTGTTTTTATAACTGTGTTGGCTGCATATTTTTGACTTGTCCTTATCTAAATCACATCACTAAGTCTGCAAAACTTCTAAATAATACTGATATTCTTTGTGAGAAAACAAAAGGTGTTTGTCCTACAGTAAATTCAACAGAATGGAATTCTCCCACAGTAAGTTCTAACTGAATGGAAAATAGCAGTAGGCACCCGACACAGAGAACTAACAGTTCACCCAGACACCTGGTGCTTCTCTTCCTTGATTCTCGCCTGTAGAGTTAGAGCATGCCGGGTCCTCACCAGGGTTGAGCTGTGTGTATGCACATGTGTGTATGGGTGTGCATATGTGTGTGTGAAGTGTTGCCGGCTCTGGCACACCCTGGCACTAACTAGACTGTGTTCTATTACATATTTGGAAAGTTTATCCTACTAGCATGATGAGCTCGTGTCGTAAGAGCAGAAGTAAAAGGAACCATTCTCCAGTTGTTTTATTTGGTAATTATGAGATGCCTTCTTGAGCTGGCTTCATTTAGTTTTCCTAATGAATACATTCAGATTTCAAATTGTGTTCATAATTCTCCCAGTTGAAAGACAGTGCTGTCTGGAGGTGGCTTTGTCACACTGTGACTCAATGCGCATTCAGCCGATAGGATTGTAAACAGGTGTTCACTCGGTGTGTGAAAGGAAGAGATTCGCCCTAAAGCAACAGAAGAGAAACCTTGAGCCGGCTGGCAGGCAAGGGGGGCTCCCAGGTATGGGGGGCCTCCCAGGTATGGGGGGCCAGGTACCACATGGGAGAACCATTCCTTGCTAAACCCCAGCATTCCCAGCAGGCCCAGCAGGTGATAAAGGAACAAGGATTACAAGGCCTGTCCTGTGCCGATGCAGTGGCTGATGCCAGGCTGAAGCAGGGTTTTGGAAATGGGAACATTGAGGTTGGTGCTCCCTGTGATGACAGAAGGGAGTCCCCGTGATCTGGGCGCCATTCCTCTGACAGTGTTGGTTTCCGGTACCCAGGCAGCTGAGGAGAGAGATGGCTGTGGGAATCACAGTCTGCATGGAGAGCTATGTCCTGGAAGCTCTAAGAGGTGTATGACACTGTGCCAAGGGGACACTGAAAGTGTGCTGTTTGCTGTTAGGGACTGGCCGATGTGAAAACAGGAGTGTGTGTCCACGGCAAGGAATGCGGATCCATTTATAGAGGCATCTGCATCCTCCTTCCTTGCTGTGGACACACTTATGCCGCAAGTGCTTCACTTAAAGTACAGAACCCAGAGAAAAATAGAACATTTATCTAAAATTTGGAAATAAAATGTTAAAAATTGGAAGAAAAAGGACATCCGCATGGTTTTTAAATCCTATGTCCTGCTCAATTTTTGGGTCTTTTATTATTCTTACATCTTACCTCTAAATATTTATGTTTTGTTGTTCTTCAGGTTCTTTCACTTAACTGAGAGATGTTTATTCAGATTTTCACTCTCAGATGAAATTGGCAGCATAATTTTCTTTAAAAGGCAGTATTAAAGATCATTCCTTTAATATTCATTTATCCCAGTACAGACTTTCCCCTTGGATTGGCATTGCTATTCTGTAGGGCTGGCTTGGTTTGGTTTAAGATATAGGAACTCAGCATGGCAGCCCATGCCTGTTATCATGTGACAGGGAGAGTAGGAAAGAAGAAAGGTCTTACATTCAAGACCAACCTGGGCTACAAGGCCAGGCCCTTTTCTAAGTAAAATGTTCTGGTTATCTGTGTTACAAAGGTTGATGACTGTCCCTCGTCAGACTGGCACAGGGAAATCCTGTCACGTTGCCCACCTATTCAATAACCCTGTCGCACTTGCATGCCTTGTGACTTGTGGGGATTTGAAGTACAGCCAGATAAATACACTTACAAGCGCAGTGTAGTCTCATTCCAGCACTTCCCTCCTAAGAATGGTTGAATGTAACAAGACTCTTAGGTTCCCAACCAGTTTGAAGGTACTCCTCTCATCCTCTCATTCAAGTAAGGTACAAAGTAACTCAAGACACAGCAGTTACTAATTATCTCTGCAGATATGTGTAACTGTCTGTTCATGAAAGAGTAAGGAGCTTTTTGTTAAATGTGAAAATGCTTAACCTTTGTTTTATATGTTCATAAATATCCACACTAGCCTCAATCTTATGGTTCTTCCCCTGACTCTGATGCCCTTAAGGAGGCTGAAGAACTGGGATATAAAATCAGTTTTTCTGAGTCTGATGCTCTTAAGGAGGCAGAAGGACTAGGATGTGGTCAGTGTCTCCTTCCCCTCATAGATGGCCTACCGTTCCTTTGTCCATTTGCCACGGACATGTCCACACTGATGAATGTCTCCCCAACCATCACCTCTGTGCCATATCTACAGGATGCCCTGATTCTCTTCCACTGCCGATCACCAGCCCATGTGGAACCACTGACTTTGAGTCTGGAGTGGCCATCTCCCATCCCCTGCTTCTCAGGCTCCAAGAGAAGGTCGCACACTGAGCTCCAAGCCAAGGCTGGTGACTTTGACCATCCCTAACGTATTTCCATGTGTTTTGCATGTAAACCCAGTCAATGAACCTGGCACAAAGTTCAGCCTCTCTGTAATTTGTGGCTGTGGCTCGTGCTCTCTCTCTCTCTCTCTCACTCTCTCTCTCTCTCTCTCTCTCTCTCTCTCTCTCTCTCTCTCTCTCTCTCTCTCTCTCTCTGAAGTTGATTCCTCCATGGTACTTCACAGAGACCTGCCAACTAACCAGGAATGTGAAAGCATTCACAGTATTTGTCTAGTAGAGATGCTGTATAAAAAATGCCAAAAATGAAAAAGAGAAAGAAAGAAAAAGTTAAAGAAAGATGGATGATGGATGGATGATGGATGGATGGATGGATGGATGGATGGATGGATGGATGGATGGATGTCTAGAGAGTTGAGTCTGGAACTCCAATGGTTCCATGTATTTTTAGTACTTTTTTTAAGTATCAAATACACAATTGACTCTAAAGGAGTTCAAAAAACAAAATTTGAACTATGTGTTGTGATTAGCTCCTGACTCTCTCTCCAAAATACACTGTCCCCACTTCCTAAGCTTGTTGTTCTCAACCTTCCCAATGCTGTGACCCTTTAGTACAGTTGTGGTGACCCCCAACCATTAAGTGTTTTGTTGCTCCTTCATAACTGTAATTTTGATGCTGTTATGAATCATAATGTAAATGTCTGACCTGCAGGATGTCTGGTGAAGAACTCCAGAGGGGTCTCGACCCACAGGCTGAGAACCACTGTCTTAACATGTAAACCGTAAATGTGTAAAGGAGGACTCTTAACTCAAAGGTTAAACTTTTTATTTAGATATTTTCTTTGTAACTCAAGAATAAGCTGAGTTTGTGGAAAATTTAGCGTGGCCACTAAAGCTGTAATCTGAAAGCCAGGAGAAGAGCCTTTCCAGGATATTTTCTCCAAAGACTTTAAACTGTCTCCACTAGGAAGATCAACTCCTTGAGTAAAAGAAAAGACTCCCATACCTTTCCAGCAGAGCATAAATCTGTCTGCCCTTGTCTGTTCTTGCCTACAGTGTTTCAACAGTTTGTACTGGTGAAGGGGGGAAAAGCACATTTTAAATTTTCTTGGAAACGTGAATTAATGTGTTAAATTAAATTGTCCAGTTTTGTCTAACAAGAATGATTCATTTTGGAGGCGAGCACAGGGCTATATGGTCCCTGTTCCACCATCAACTTTACTGTGTGACCTCAAGCAAATGATTGAACTTCTCTGTGCCTCAGTTTCTCCATATTACAAGATGGGGATAAAGATTACCAACCACTGCCTACCTCATAGGGACGTTTTGGGAACAAGTAAGATAATGTAAGGACACAGGCTTTGATCTCCTTAAACGGTGCTATATAAATTGTGTTGCATTGTTAATGATCCAGTACATTGTATTTAGGATTAGATGATAGCAATACTTTTTTGTCATGTTTCAGTCGGGCATATTTCTACTCTTCTCACGGCCAGATCACGATTTTTTCATTCGGTAACGGTACTTAAGGAACTGACACGGGTGTTTGTTTTCTGTCTCTGATGCTAATGTGTCAACTCTGAATAGTCATAAAACGGTGGAGTTTAACTTGTGATCCTTCTAGTTCACAGGGAATGAACCTTCCTCAAGCTGTATATTAAAAATATAGGGCTGGGGATTTAGCTCAGTGGTAGAGCGCTTGCCTAGCAAGCGCAAGGCCCTGGGTTCGGTCCCCAGCTCTGAAAAAAAAAAATATATATATAATTACTTGTAAATAGCAGGTACATTGTAATTAAAGGCACTTATTAACTTGTCTTTGTTTTTTTTTTATTTTTTTTGTCTTTGTTCTTTTTAAATTGTAATAAAGGTCAATTTTATATAAAAGTGTGTTAAAATTCGTTTGCTATTTGGAACGGCCAGAAATGGCTAATTTCTATGCTGCTACATAGGATGCACAAGAATGTCTGTCCTCATCTGCCCCAGAGCAAGAATATGCCTGAGGATCAGACCAAAGAGGGTTAAGGTTAGAGCCAAATTTCCATAGGAAAAGCTTCCAGCTCCAGGTGACTGGTCTGTGATGTTGGGGTTGGGGGGTACCACCCACTGAGAAGTTTGTCTTGGGGATTAAATGAGTGATTGGGCATAGCACCTGTGCTTTGGGATTGCTAATAGACTCACTGGGAGCCTGGGCAGACATTACCCTCCTTTCCCCCTGCAAGCCTATAAATACCTGCTCCAGGCCAAGAGGAAAGTCAGCTTGTCTGAGAGGGGAGGCTCACAGGCTAGGGCTTCACTCCCACGTGGAGCCTTGAATGCTTGACTATCCTTCCTGAGTAAGACTGGCCCAAGGGCCAAAAGGTGAATTGGTGAGGGTCATTCTGTAGGCCCATTGTCATTCTACCTGTGTAAACTCAGAGCTATGGAACTGTTAGAATCCTTAAATCGCAGAACACACCTAACCACCCGGGGAACTGGAGTCTCAAAGCTCAGCAATTTGGTCTGTGTCTTGTCTCCTAGGAAACAGAGCAGCCTGCAGGTCTGTCCACTTGAAGTCCCCTGCCAATCCCCACACAGAGTAGACTTTTATCAAGGGAAAAGAGATGTCTGGCGCCTAATTAAAGTCAGTGGAACACATTCCACTTCTACTGTCATTTAAAAAAAATCTCATTCTTTGATGTCCTAATATCTGCACAAGCGATCAGCTCTGATTCTGTGCGGGGATGCAGACCTCAGTGCGCATGCGCTCTTCTTTGTGATTCCTGGAGGGCTACGAGGCCACACTTCAAATTGTGTGGCGCCAACTGTAGACCAGGCATCACGGATGCTCTCTCACAGCGGTCCCATTTGCCCTTCAGGAAGCACTTTGGGTTGAAGTAACCGCTATAACAACTGCACGCGTGCTGTACTCAGCTGCTGCTAAGTAACTGTTGATCCGACTCACATCCTCCCACTTTCCAGTCCCTCTGGCTCAGTGAGCCTCGCTGGACTGCTGTCTGTCAAGCCTCGGGATTCTGCACTTGGGATGTTCCCCTCCCAAGGCTGCTTAGTGGCCATGAATCTGAAGAAATGGCAGGGACCAAGGCAGACCAATATCCTCCAAGTCAGACCAGCCCAAAAAGTGCCAGCAAAGTAGGGATGGCCGAGCAGCTGACATGGAAATAAACAGTCTCACCACCTGACTGAGCAGGCGAACCGATGAGTGATCCAAACAGATAGCTTTTCCGTGCTCCGTCGAAAAGGGAAAAAAGAAATAATCCTTGTAATATCAAAGTGGGGTGGGGAGCAAAAGAAACCACAGGAAAGACGTGTTACTGATTTATCTATACTATGTGCCACGTGGTACAAGTGCCAACTGAAGACTGGTGAGCCCGTGGAGCTCTTAGTTCCCACAGCCTTTGAGCCTGCTTTTCAAGCACGGTTCAATTCCCATATCAGTATCTCATCCCATAGTAGGTAACAGTCTCAGAAGACCTCTGCGAGTAGGTTAGAGCTAATGTGCGAGCACACAGGGAAACCAGCAAGAGAGCAAGCCAAGCGTGGAACAGTGTCAAAACCAGGGCTCCAAGCTAGGACTTCCGGCGACTCCAACAGCAGTCAGTGCTGGGCTTTCTGGTCAGGTCTTCTGATGTCTCTGGTCCATCCTATGAGTCTCTTCAGTGTCTCAGACAGCCTTCCACAGTGTCACCAGAATTATCTTCCTGCTGATATCAGGAGAAAGAGGACAGATTACTCAATAAGGTCAATGTGAAGACCCTACTGTTTTCCAGACGTAGTTCCAGACACCAAGGCTGCAGTTCCACCAGAGGTGGCCTGCCTGTACCAACATATAGCACACATTAAGCAAAGGGAATGGACTCTGATACCTAAGGAAGAGTGGTAGAACATGTGTAAGAGTCATGGTTCAGAGAAAAATACCAAAAACATACCTTTCTGCATTGGCAAATAAAATCTTTATAAAATTGAAGACAGTTCTGTTCAATGGTGCCCATGTTCCTGATTAACTGATATCATTGAATGATCGTGAGTAAATAAAGGATGATTTGTCCAAGTTCAGATCCTAAGTGAGCTACATAAAGTGGCGGAATGAGGGAGAGAGTGCTGGCTTACCTGGGGCAGGAAGACAGGGCTTTTCCTGTTGGATGGTTAAGCAGGGGCATCCTCAGATTGCATGAGACAGCTTTGTAACAGAAAAAGAAAAAATACTGAAAGAAAAGAAGATAGAAATACAAAGGAATGAAGGAGGAAGAGACTGGTATGTTTGGGATCTCAAATGAACTAGATGATAGCATGTAAAAGAAAATTCTAGAAGGTAGGCAGGGAGCAGAGCCATGGTGAGTAGAGGCTGGAGTCGCCTTGTAACTCTGGAAGCAGAAATACTGTGGGAAGATTTACATCAGGTCTGCAGCAATTGTCTTTCAATGTACAATATAATACATAATTGGATTCACAACTGGTACTATAAATAAAAACAGGTTTTAGAGATGACTGCAGGGACTGGGGAAATAACACAGTCAGCAAAGTGCTTGCCTCCCAAGCTCTAGGACCTCAATCTGATTCCTGAACACAGAATTCTTGAAGGGGGGAAAAAGTTAGTTAAGGCAGCACACACTTTCATTTCAACACCCATGAAGAGGAGACAGGCTCTCAGGGTCCCAGTGTACCTTACTTACCTGGGAGACTTCCAGGTGAGCAGGAAATCTTATCTCCAAAAAGGGGTGACTATGCATGTGGAACAATACCTGAGATTAACATGCCTTAGCTACTGCAGTGGTTTGAACAAGAATGGCCACTATAGGCTCATGTATTTGAAGGCTTGCTCATCAGGAAGTGGCACTGCTTGAGAAGGAATAGGAGGCGTGGCCTGGTTGGAGCATGTATGTTGCTAGGGGTGGGCTTTGAGGTTTCAAAAGCTCAAGCCAAGCCCAGTGTCTCTCACTTTTCCTGCTGCCTGTGGATCCTGCTGTGAGATTACAAACAAGAACCACCATGCCTGGCTTGTTTGATCTTTGGGATTCTCTCTCTCTCTCTCTCTCTCTCTCTCTCTCTCTCTCTCGCTCTCGCTCTCGCTCTCGCTCTCGCTCTCGCTCTCGCTCTCACTCTCGCTTTCTCTCACTCACTCGCTCTCTCTCATTTGAGATTCTGTGTGTATGTGTGTATAAGTATGTACACAGAACTGTACATGTGAGGCCGGAGATGAACAATGTTAAGACTATGAAAGACTATGCGGACCTTTGAAGTTGGACTAAGTGAATTTTACATTATAATATGGCTACACACCCATGGAGGCTAGTAGAGTGTGCTGCTTTGAACGGGAATGGTCCCCAAAGGCTCTGTCTGAGTACTTGGTTGCGGGTTGTTTTAGTTTGAATTTTATTGCTGTGAAGAGACACCATGATCAAAGCAACTTATAAAGGAAGCCATTCCACTGTGGCTGGCTTACAGTTCAGAGGCTCAATCCTGTCTCAACATGGCAGCAAGCATGACACCACGCAGGTAGACATGGTGCTGGCAAAGGAGCCGAGAGGTCCGCATCTTGCTCCACAGACAGCAGAAGTGAACTGGCTTGACCTCAAACCCCTGAGTCACAGACCTCCTCTGTCAAAGCCACACCACTCCAAGTGATTGGCTTAATGTTGGCTGACAGCCAACAGCTGAGGAAGGAAAGGGAAGGCGAGACTTCCAGGCAGGTATAGGGACCATGAGGAGCAGAACCCTGGTGGGACGATCCACAGCATGACACGGGGAGAGTCAGACAGGTAACACGGAGAGTGAGGGAGACGTAACAAGGAGCAGGTGTGGACTAGAATACATGGATACGTTAGATGAACTAGCTGGGAGGGAGCTTAAGCTAAGACCTGAGCTATGATAAAAATAAGTCATTGTGTCCTTATTTGGTGGCTGACGGGTCCAAGAAAGTTCTGCAATGCTACATGTTGTGGCTGGTACCTGTAATGCTCACACCTAAAGGGCTGATATTGGAGGATTGCAAGTTCAGGACCAGCCCTATGTAGTCCTCTCAGTGCCGCCTGGCAAACCCGTGTCAACAAAGCTGTATTAAGGAAGCGTGTTCGTGTGCGGAAGCACCACATTTCTGAAGGCAATGGGATCCGGCCCTGTTCTCTGTCGTGCACACACAGCAGGAGCTCGTTCTCTGGTGGCAGCAAATGAGAGGTGAGCAGAGCAACAGTGGAGCATGTGCGAACAGCCTCCCAGGGTGACGGAATGTGCTGATCCTGAGTCAGATACTTCCCTCTACTCATGCCCTGAGTGCCAGTGGATGACACGGGCATTTGCGGCGGCGGGCGATGGGGGGAGACAGGGAAGCTACTGAAGATGATGGAGTAGGCTTGATCTGGGAGTGGGAATAAGGAAAAAACGATGCAAATTCTAGACATAAATTGGTTTTAGAACAGGAGAGACCTGATGCCTGACACAATGCAGATGTTTGTTTTATTCTTGTTTTGGGGTTGTTTTGTTTGTTTGTTTAGATAGGATTCTCTGTGTAGATCTGTCTGTCCTGGAATTTGCTCTGTAGATCTGGCTGGCTTCAAACTCAGAGATCCACCTGCCTCTGCTTCCTGAGTGCTGGGATTAAAAGTGTGTGCTACCCCGTCAGGATACAATGGAGAAAATTAAGGTGCTTGCCCAGTACACAAGGTTCAATTCCCAGTATTTACCTACACTGTCCCATAAAGATCACTGGGGGTGTTTGTTACTGCTCATAGGGCACGTGCCTCCATGCAGAAGACCTTGCTTTCAGTTCCCAAAACCACATCAAGAGCCAAGCATGAAGAATGACGACGTGTGCCTGTAATTCCAGCACTCGGGAGGCAGCGTTGAGGCCAGCCTGAATGAACCCTGTCTCAGATAGATAGATAGATAGATAGATAGATAGATAGATAGATAGATAGATAGATAGATAGATAAATAGATAGATAGACAGACAGACAGACAGACAGATAAACAGACAGGCAGGCAGCAAAAGGCTGAGATGAGACAGGTAGGTGTCTGGGAAGAGGGTGATACCAATGAACTACTGATAGGAAAAAAGACTGGAAAAGAGTAACGATGGTCTCAGTTTCTACTGCTAATAATAGAACAGTTATGGATTTCCCTTTGATTCTAAAATTATTCAATCATAGTGCCTTAAATTCCTGGTGAAGGAAATCATGTGTTATCATGCAGTTCAGGAAGAGATACAAACTAAAAATAAATTGAAACTATCATTTCTGCTGGAACATGATTATCCAGACCTGACACAAATCAAAGGGTCTTTCCATGTGTGGCCTCACTGGTGGTGTTGGGGTCCAGGAGCCACCTCACAAACCACATGAAACTGACCTCAGGCAGACAGGAATTATTTGGCATACACCTCAGGACTAATCAATCGGGGCTACAGTGAAGACTTGGGAGCTGAACTTCTACCTTGTGTCAGGATCCTGTAGAGCTTCTAAACCAGAGATCTACAAACACCCATGCCAACTTATTCCACCAGTCAGGATTTAGGGATAGGGGATGTCATAGGAACATGTCTTTTTTTTTTTTAATCCTGTTCCCATTGGTTGGGATATTCAATTACATCAGGGAATTTGCCTCGTCATGACTTAACTTGCCAACCATGATGTCAGTCACTCACATACATGTCTCTTTCTGCCTAGTGGATGTCAGTTACCCAGGGAGTTCTTGGGAACTTAAACTTTATTCAACCCCTACTCAAAATGGAAGTCTTATTTCAAATAGTTTCTTATGTTGGTTGGGTGTCTCTCTTATACTAGGGTCCATCCCAAGAGAATCTGATAAAGACAAACACCATTAAAGCTCGTACACGGGTACAGGAAGTACTGCCTGGCAGTTGGTTTGGGTCCAAGCTTTTTGTGGAGCTGAACTCTACAAAGCAGTTCTAACTGGTTTTCTGTTGTGATTAGTTTCCAAGAGCACCAAAACACAGAATATCCTAGTAACAGCATATGAGAAAGTTTCCTTATGACATTAGTAACAAATTGAAAGGCTAGACAAGTAATAGTTATCTGGGCCTTAACATTTTACCTAGGCCTTAATAGCTGAGTTCCCCAAAAGCCTAACTCAGTTAATCTCACCTTAGCTCCCCACCCCCGGTTACTTCCATAGTAGTTTGAGCACAGCAGTGCTAGATGAAGGGTCCTATAGCTATGTGAACGAAGACTAACTAAAGAAGATTAGCAGAGAACTAGTTAACAGCTACAAAGAAGTCAGAATGTTCTGGAAGCAAACTATCCTGATCAGTCCAGTTACACCCAACTTGCAGTTTAGGAAGTGAGGGTAACGACACATTTTCCCATTTTAAGAACACATTCTGTGCCATCTCCTCTCACTCATCACAGGAAAGCTTCAGTCTGCTCTGAGAATGGTTGATGACCAGTAGTGTTAGTGTGCTTTTCCTCCTTCCCTGTGTTTCTCATGTTTCACTATTTATCAAAACAATGGAGGCCAGTGACCTTGAATTGCCCTGAGTATCTTCCACTTGCTTTCTCTTTCTCATATATAAAAGGATAAAATGAACAGACCTTGGGAAATGTTAGATATTCATATCCTTCGGCAGAAGCAGGTTCCCACTGAGTCCTCTACTAAGAGCCTGTGTGCTTGGCCCACACTCTGTTTTGCCACATAGAGTCAATGCTATGCCCCCACCACATGCACACACACCTTGATGTGAGTGCACACCTCAGTGGGTCACACCCGTGTGCACTCAGAACCATTCCACAGCACAAGTCACACACTAGAAATGGAAGCAAAACCAGCACCCTGCACAGTGCGTGTATTCATTGTTCAAAGTTGTTCTCTGTTCTCTGGGGAGTGCCAGGGACCTTTCAAGGAGACTGTCGGCCCTGTCCTTGTTAAGCCGCACTTCTCCTTTCTCTCTTGGCAGCCAGAGCTTTCCTGCTTCTTGTTGACAGACCCAAGGCTCTAGGGAACAGAAGACACCCGGAATGAAGTTGTGAGTGATTGTGTATTGTTGTCATGGACGCAGCCAACAAGTACAAGGCCCTGAACTTAGGGGAAATTGACACAGCGTTTCCCCATACATAGGTCAGGCTTGAGACTGCCAAAGCCTTCCTCCTGAGAACATTCTGTGTTTAACAACAACTGGTCAGTGTGTACAAAAACCAGGACCTTCAGCCTCCTTCCCCAGGAAGTTTAGCACCTGAGGCTGCTTCCTACAGGCACCCGGTGTGGACCAGCCAGCTCCTCCCTGAGCTCCGTGGTGTGATGGGACCTTGGCTCCTTCAGAAGTGCTTACAGCACTGACGCCAGCTTCTCTGTGTGTCAGTTCTTCCTTCCCTTCCAATCCCCAGTCAGGTTCCGAAGCCTCAGCACTTTTCTTTTCTCTCTTGAAACAGGGTCTCCTGTGTCCCAAGCGGGTCTCGAGCCCACTGATCACTTTCAACCTCTCCTGACATGCCTTACTGCTAAAATCAGAGGTGCGTGGCGCCATGCAGGGATCACACCCAGGGCTTCGTGCGCCAAGCCTGCGCTCACACTACAGACTCGGCTACATCTCCAGCCCCACACCCTCCGTTTACATTACCTTCAAAATCATTCACCCAACGACCCGAGACCTCTAACTGTCACTGAAATGGGAATGGAGCACAGGGCACTTCGGCTGAGCTGCAGACCTCCCCGGCGCCCTCACTTCCCACGGCCCTCCTCACCCTCACCAGTCTAGTCGGCTGCTAGGGACTCCATGGTTCACCGTTCTCCATTACAACATCCGCCGCCCTGGGGTTCCCTCTTTGAGTCCACAAAGACAAACAAGCAGTGACTTTCAAGTTTCTCTTTGCTAATCTTCCACAATATGCCAACACAGTAGCCTCATAACTAAACCATTTAAACCACCCATAGAAACTAGGCTTTGCAAAAACAAAAATAAACAAAAAAAACATCAACACCAACTACAAAGAAAACCAGGCAGCATTCATCACAAGGGCCTGGTAATCAGCGTCGGTTTTAGCATCAGTTTTAGCATCGGTTGCTAACATTCCCAGGCAAGTGGGTGGGAGAATGGCGTGATGAATTCATAGGTACTTGTCCACCCCTCCTCCTGTGGCTCTAATCACAACCCAAGGCAGGATTCCACCAAAGTCCATTCTAGGGGACCAATTAACTCACAGGGCTTTCTTACGAAGCATAGGTGACGTACAGGAGCATGGGTGCACCACACACAAAATGCAACCGACCACATGGAAGTCTTTTACCCAACACAGATGGTTTCCTCACAGCGGTGTAGACGGAGCCCCCTCCCCAACCTTCCTCCTGAGGCCACATGGAACTAGGAAAGGGTTGGACACAACAGGTGGTACACAGTGGCTGGAGGCTGTAGTAAGGGGATGGTCAGTGTTGTCAACAGCCCAGCTAGTGATCTTTTGCAAGCAGGCACAGCCAGACTCCCTAGGACTGAGAGGGTAGGCGGGCACTCCAGCATCACTGTAAACCACGGCTGCTGTCCGTCTACACTCCTCTGCACTGGGCTTCCTCACATTCCCACCACAGCAACCGACAGCTGATCATGAGCTGCCTCCAGCCTCCCATTAGCTAGAATTTCAGTGTGTGATGTGCTAGGGGCTGAAAACAGAGGCCTACAGCTGAAGATTGCAGGGACGTTGGCTTACAATCAACCTTCCTGAAATGCCAGCAGGCATATCTGGCTCTGAATAATGAGGTTAGACTCCCACTGCAGCAGCCCATCCTAGAGTATAACATTGTCCAAATGACAGCATGTCCATCATCTTGGCAGGATCTAGAATCACCCAGGAGACACGCTTCCGGAATACCTGTGCAGGGTTAGTTGGCCTCCAGAGGTGCCTGAGAGGAATTATGTGGATTACATTAATAGAGAGGGAAGGCCTGCAAGAAAGGTAAGTGTGAGCCCAGCCACCAAAAAGGGCTACACTAGCTGAGCACAGACGTTCCTGTCCTCTGTCTCTGAGCGCAGAGAAAAAGGGACCAGCTTCCTTAAGCTGCCTGGTGCCTTCCTCACCAGGATGCTCTGAACCCAGAACAATGTTCCAAAATAAACCTCTCCTTCCCGTAGTCGATTCTTTCGGCATGTTTTCTCACAGCCAGAGGAAAGAACCAAGACCTAGAGTGACCCCGATCCAGGACACGTGTCAGGCTTCACAGAAAGGGCGCCCCAGCAAGAGAGAAGATTGGACTTCACCTCATTTGACAAAGGACTCAGAGGCAGAGAAAGGTGGAGTGACCCTTCCCCAGAGGGACACTACCCTAAGTCCTCCCTAAAAGGAGGAGAGGCCATTGGAGGGAGAGGGTGGGTGTGACACAGGATGTCCCCATGCATTTGTGTCAGACACGGAAGAGCCCAAGCTTCTTCTCTATGTACCCTTTCTTAGAATGACTTCCGGTCCACTATGGGCTCCACTGTAAAAACGCAAATACTAGCTCAAAGAATTAAATCAAGTCGCGCAAGCAGAAGCGTCTGGCTTTTCTAAATGTTTAGGTCTCTTTGTTCTTTCCTCCTGCCTGTTACGTGGGGAGGGAAGAAAATGCCAGTATCACCATCATGTCTCCTTCAGTGTCCAGCCCTCCCTTCCTCTTGCCTGTGAACTACCCAGCACTCGTGTGTGTTACTCTGCGCGCGCACACACACAAGCAGGCACACATACACATCGTTAGTTTTGTTTCTGTTGCTGTAATAAAACACTGACCAAAAGCAACTGACTGAAGAAGGAAGGATTTGTGGCTTACTGGTTAGCGTCCATCACCAGGGCAAGCCCCAGCAGCTCGCTGTGGCAGTAGCCTGGAGCAGGAGCTGAAGCAGAGACCATGGAGGAACTTGGCAGACTGTTTTTCTGCCTGGGTTCATGTTAGGCTACCTTTCTTACATAGCTCACATAGGATAGAATAACATCACCCACAGTGGGCTGGACCTTCTTAAATTAATTAACCATTAAGAAAAAGCCTCACAGGCTGGAGAGATGGCTTGGCAGTTCAGCAGAGGGCATGGGTTCAATCACTAACACTCACAACTACACATAGCTGGTAAGTCCAGCTCTAGGTGATCTCACACCTTCTGACCTGTACAAGTACCAGGTAGGCACGTGGTGCCTATACATACATACACACATACATACATACATACATACATACATACATATGCATATATATACAAAACATTCATAAACATAAATAAGTAAATTTTTAAAGAAAAGAAAATGTTTCACAGACATAGCAAAGAGCTACTCTAAGGTAACCCCTCAGTTGAGATTCCTTCTTGTCAGGTATTGTGATGGTTTGCATATGCTTGGCCCAGGGAGTGGCACTATTAGAAGGTGTGGCCTTGTTGGAGGAAGTGTGTCACTGTGGGGGCGGGCTTGGAGACCCTCCTCCTAGCTGCCTGAGGATGCTCAGTCTGCTTCGCTTCCTTGGGTGAAGATGTAGAGCTCAGCTCCTCCTGCACCATGCCTGCCTGGATGCTGCCATGTTCCCGCCTTGATGATAATGGACTGAGCCTCTGAACCTGTAAGCCAGCCCCAATTAAATGTCCTTTATAAAACTTACATTGCTCATGGTGTCTGTTCACAGCAATAAGACCCTAACTAAGACAGGTATGTATAGATTTGTGTCAATTGACAGCTGAAGCTGACTACACACACATGCACATGCAAATACACATATCATATTGACCTCCTTGGTATGGGTGCACCCACAGATCCCTCAGTGGCTGCTCTGTCACCTTCAAGCCTTGAGTAGGTTCCCACCGATCACCCGCCACATCACCAGCTCCCTTGGTGGTGCCTACAGGGCCAGAAAGAGGGTAAAAGCCAGATGTCACAGTGGAAGCACTTTCCCTGCCTGGCTCTAATTAAATTCCTTTGTTTCACTTGAAAAGACATCTTTAGTTGTCTGATCCACACTGGGTTTTGGCTGACGTTCAAGGCTCTAATTCAGCTGGAGGAAGTGCTAACTCTAATGTAGACAGAGAGAGGTGAGACAATGAACCCATCCTCCCAGGGACTTTGGGCAGGAACAGGAAAGCAAGCGCTCATTAGACTTGGGAGCCTATCAGCCAGCATTTGGAGAGATGAGCGCTTCTCCCTTCTGTATCCTTGACCCATTCAGAAATACTTGGAAAGTAAAGCAACAGCTTACAATAGTGAGGTTCTTCATCCGCAGCCTACAACTGCATCATCTGCTGGTGTGTGCACTGCGGAGTGGTACAGGTGACATGGAAGGACACACGTGAGGTGAACCTCTCTGAGCATCATTAGTAGGACCTCTCAGTCAGGCAAGGACAAAAGGAGGTCAGGGCCCACACTCAGAAAGACCGGGCACCTATAGGTGCTCAGATCTGTCTCTTAGGTGATGGGAGGGCATGACACATCTCTTACTGCCACACTTGGCCATTTTCATTCTGGAGACAAGTGCTCTACCTGTCCACATCCCAGCACTAATGGTATCTGTCTCTGTGACCCAAACGGAATCAAACTTATGCATCTCTAATATTCTTCCCTGTCACTCCTGGCCTCTCCCTTCACGACTGTCCTCTCGGAGTCTGGAGTGACAGAGGTGGCTGTCCCTTTGCCTTCTCCCCATCCACCTGGCTTCTTTTCTCTGGTCCTGGTGTCCCCTTTAGGGATGGCCTGGGTGAGGAGGGCTAATGGAAGTGACGCATACACGCTAAGCCTCACTGTTTAGTCTGTCTAAAGCCACCCTCATGCTGGCCTCCAATGGGGAGAGTCAGTGAGACCTTCGGACACTGGAAGGGGCACTCACAATGCGCCACTGGGGACTGCTCAATTCCTGCCTGAGTGAGGCTTCCATGCTGGAGCAGGGCTCTTCCCAGACAGCTGTTGGCCACTCCCATGGCCCAGCCCCACCAGATGGAGAAAAGTAGCCTTTCCTGTAACCTCAGCTGCTATCCCAAACACTTCCCCAGCCTCCAGATTCCCACCTTAAAGACTGTGATATGTGATGGCTGATCTTGTTAACCTGAAAAGCTCTATGCTGACCTGGGAGACAAATCTCTATGAGGGAGTTTCTAAACTGGGTGAACTGAGGTGGAAAGAGCCACTCTAACTATGAATTCACCACTGCATGGGCTGGGGTCCTGCATGGAATTAAAAGGGAAAAGATAGCTAAGAAGCAGCGTCCTCCTCTCTCTACTCCCTGACTGCAGATACAGTGTGACCAGCTGCCTCACAGACTTGACTGCAGATACAATGTGACCAGCTACCTCACAGACTTGACTGCAGATACAGTGTGAGTGGCTGCCTCACAGACTTGACTGCAGATACAGTGTGACCCCCTGCCTCACAGACTTGACTGCAGATACAATGTGACCAGCTACCTCATCAACTTGCTAGCATGTCCCTCTTTGTCTAGACCATACCCTCAAGCCCATGTTCATAGCTTACATTTCTGCCTTCTCCCTCTTGTCTCTTATGGGTTGGTAGCTGCAGGCGTGTTGCTGTGGTACCCCTCTGCTATATTTGCAAAGGTCTTTTCATTCAATATTGAAGTACCTCCAAGCCAAGCAAGATGGAAACAGTATCCAGCCTTCTTCTGGTAGAGTAAGGGGAATTAGTCTTAACGGAACTTCAGAGATGACTGAGTCCAGCAGCCTCCTCATTTCATAAGCCAAAAAACCATCTTTTTGGGAAAAGTAAATGTATTCTCTGTGAAGACTTGATCTTTGTCCCTAAGTTATCTGTAACAAACCAGGTTGTACAAACCCTGTCCTTCCCTTGGAGCTGGAAGACAGGTCTGAAGCTTAATTGTATTAAACTTCCCCATGAACTTCAAGGTAAGCTACTGTGGTGTGTTGCAGTAAATATTAAAGAATTGGTACCTTTATCTCAGCAGCTCCACACTGCCCCCAGGTACTCTCAGACCCAGGCAGTCCGCAAGCCATTCCAGTGTGGGGCCTTCCATGCTGGTCCCTAGAGTTAGTTCCGGCACCGGAGGACCATATGGAACTAACCATAATTTATCTCTGGTTAGTATCTCTTCCAGTGGCTCTCTACTAGCCTCGAACTCTCTGGTTCCAGCTACCTGGTAAAATCAGGGCTCCAGAAGTCCAGCATGGGCTGGCCTACCGTGGCTCCCTGCCAGACTCTGCCCACACTCCCAGCAACTACCCAGTGACACCATGATTCAATAAAGTGCAACTCAACAATCTGTTTATATGTTCATTTCTCAATCCATAATACATCTACACCATAAACTTACAACCAAGTGATAAAGATATAAACTGCCCACTTAAATAAGGTAAATTGACCTATAGACATCTACCCCCTAAGAAATATTCATAACAACCTGTATCTATACAGAGATGCATTGCGAGGATTGTATGCACGTGAGGATCATTTACATCTGCCTCCATGTTGCTTCTTCCCTCTCATCTTCTTCTCCCTCTCCTTCTAAAACCTCTGTTCCCACCTCCCTTCCTTCTCGTCCAGTGACAGGCCTCGTTTTATCTTGTCTGCCTTCACCTGCATAATGATATCAACCTACAGTGGTGGTTTGAATGTGGTTGGTCCAGGCAATGGCAATAACAGGAGGTATGGCCTTGTTGGAGGAAGTGTGTCATCGTGGGCATGGGCTTTAAGACTCTCATCCTAGCTTCCTGGAACCCAATCTTCTCCTAGTGGCCTTCAGACGAAGATGTAGAATTCTTAGCTCTTCCTGTACGAGACCCACCTAGATGCTGCCATGCTCCTACCTGAACCTCTCTGAAGCTGTAAGCCAGCCCCAGTTAAATATTGTCCTTATAAGAGTTGCCTGGGTGTTTGTTCATGGCAGTAAAACCCTAACTAAGACAGCTGCCAACTGCGTTGCCACTGAGGTACTTGGCCTTTCTGCTTAAGCTCCTAGAAGACACTTCCAGCTTCCTACCCCACAACCATAATCACTGTTTCCTTAACTACAGAGCCACATCTCTTTGCTCACACCCTCAGTAGCTCCCCATCTGTGGTGGGTAGAAGAGCTGGTCCCTGAATGAAGATGGTCACATGCTAATCCCTAGAAACTGTAAAACCTGTTAAGGTTGCAAATCAGCTGATCTGAGATGGGAAGACGACCCTGGACTATCCAGGTGGCCTCAGACTAATCACAAAGGTTGCTAAAATTAGAAAAAAGGAAGGAGAAGGCATGTAATTGGAATATGTTATACAGAGGGCTCAGAAGAGCCAAACAACGTAGGGAGGAGAGTTGTAGACAATGGAAGGCAATGGCGCGTTCTCTGGAGTCTCCAGGAAGGGGTTCAGCCCGGCTGATGCTTGGATTTCAGCCCAACTGAATCTTATTTGTACATTTAAGTTTAATAGCTCTAGCATTGTGAGTAATAACTATATGATAAGTGTATGTTCAGCTAAACTGTTGTGTGACCATTTGCCATGACCCATCCCCACACCTTCCATAATGAAACAGCTTAGGGTAGTATCTCCCTTTGTTCATGCCCTTGACATGTGAGGCTACACCAGGGCCACATTTGGGTGGTTCCTCCAAGTTGCGGCTTGTTGAGAATACCTGCTCCACTTCTCACCTGGATAATTTCTTAAGTCTAACAAGTTTGAAAACATTACTAGGAAGTCTTCCCTGATTGCACTCAGAGTGAACATAAAATCTGACTACTGTCCGGAGTGGGAAGCTCAAGCAGACAGAGTGAGCAGAGAGGTCTCGGCGATGCCCTCAGAGTGACTCCCAAGAGCGTGTGGGAAGGCAAGGTTGGAGAGATTACTGGATAATAGTGTGAACTGCTAGAGCAGAAGACCCGAGTTTGCGTTCCAGCACCCACATCAGGCGACTCACGACTGCCTGTAAACCCAGATCTGGGGGGAAAGTCGGCATTGCCTGGCCTCCATAGGTACTGACACTCATGTGCCCATACCCATACACAGTGCACACATATATGCACACGTGTGCATATCCACACAAACCAAATGAAAAGTACTGCTTTGAAGATAATGCTCTTAGACTGTAGAAGTGCCTTAAATTCTAGCAGCAAATCCTCTCTGAACTTGGAAATACGTGCATTTTCCAGCCCCTGCTATGTCTAGGGGTTCTTAGGGTTTGTATAGACTCCAGATCAGGTGAAGTTGTCTAACCAAACATAGACAAGGCCAGTTTGACCTACTTTTCCAGAACTGGGAGAATCCAAAGTCTGCATTTTTTCCCCTTTTATTCTCATGGTCACTGTTGGCTCAGGCTTGTGCCTGACACTGAACTATCCTGCTATGGACATGTTGCATGGGAGCCCAGGGGGGTGATGGAGGCATTTGGCACCTGGTCAGCCGGTGTGAGCTTGTCTGGAAACACTAAGCTCTGTCTGAGTTGTTAGGCATAGCACACGTGTGCTTCAGAACATGGAAGTCTCCTAAGGGGAGACAGGGGAGGGTCAGGTACTGGAGGGGCAGGCTTGGAGTGAAGTCAACAGTTGAAGAAGTCAAGAAGAGAGGGGAGGGGAGAAGAAAGGGAGGGAGGACATAAAGATGGGGGAGAAAGGAAGGAGGGGCTCTCAAGTGTATCCTAGGAGAAGGAATCAGATTTTTGATGCTCAGCCCTTTGGGCTGTGTACTAAAGTTTCAGGCATTAGGGTCGTGGTGAAAATTAGGCAGAGAAAGCAACTGTGGTTTTGAAGGCAGCAGGACTCTATCCTGAGCAGTAAAGGAAGATGTTCTTGCTTAGAAATGTTTTTGCGATTGCCGTGGCTGAAGGGAGCCGGGCGTGCGCTGTCGCAACCTGTCTTCCTACCAGGCGGCGACGGAAGGACCGGCCCGGCATCGAGACCAGCCTCCCCGTCCGGGCAGCTGCGGCGAGGGCTCCGCGGGGCGCAGGCGGGCTCAGGGCGGCTGAAGGTTACCGAGTGCATGAGCACCTAGTCTCCCGCGCTGCCCCGCCCGCCGGCCCGCCGGCCCTCCCGCCGGCTCGCCCGCCAGCCCCTCGCCACCCGGCGGCGGCCGCAGCTTCGGCCGCAGGAGGCGCCGTCTCGCTCCCAGGTGCGCGCTTCGTTCCCGGAGCCGCGGAGCTCGGCGGCCGCCATGGCGTCCAACATGGACCGGGAGATGATCCTTGCGGATTTTCAGGCATGTACTGGTATTGAAAACATCGATGAAGCTATTACACTGCTTGAGCAAAATAACTGGGACTTGGTGGCAGCTATCAATGGTGTAATACCCCAGGAAAATGGCATTCTACAAAGTGACTTTGGAGGTGAGACCATGCCAGGACCCACATTTGACCCAGCAAGTCCACCTGCTCCAGCTCCAGCTCCCTCTTCTTCCGCGTTCCGACCTGTAATGCCATCCAGGCAGATCGTAGAAAGGCAGCCGCGCATGCTCGACTTCAGAGTTGAATACAGGGACAGGAATGTTGATGTGGTACTTGAAGACAGCTGTACTGTTGGAGAGATTAAACAGATTCTAGAAAATGAACTTCAGATACCTGTGCCTAAAATGCTGTTG
This sequence comes from Rattus rattus, assembly GCF_011064425.1. Lineage (NCBI taxonomy): Eukaryota > Metazoa > Chordata > Mammalia > Rodentia > Muridae > Rattus > Rattus rattus. The sequence continues at coordinate 143,756,333 of NC_046156.1, read as the reverse complement.
AAAGGCTGGAAGACTGGAGATGTGGAAGACAGTACGGTCTTAAAATCACTACACTTGCCAAAAAACAACAGTCTTTATGTCCTTACACCAGACTTACCACCACCTTCATCATCCAGTCATGCTGGTGCCCTGCAGGAATCATTAAATCAAAACTTCATGCTGATCATCACCCACCGAGAGGTCCAGCGGGAGTACAACCTGAACTTCTCAGGAAGCAGTACCATTCAAGAGGTAAAGAGAAATGTGTATGATCTGACAAGCATACCTGTTCGACATCAGTTATGGGAAGGCTGGCCAGCTTCTGCCACTGATGATTCAATGTGTCTTGCTGAATCAGGGCTCTCTTATCCCTGCCATCGACTCACTGTGGGACGAAGAACTTCACCTGTACAGACCCGTGAGCAATCAGAAGAGCAAAGCACGGATGTTCATATGGTTAGTGATAGTGATGGAGATGACTTTGAAGATGCTTCAGAATTTGGAGTGGATGACGGAGAAGTATTTGGCATGGCATCATCTACCATGAGAAAATCTCCAATGATGCCAGAAAACGCAGAAAATGAAGGAGATGCCTTATTACAATTTACAGCAGAGTTTTCTTCAAGATATGGTGACTGCCATCCTGTATTTTTTATTGGCTCATTAGAAGCTGCTTTCCAAGAGGCCTTCTATGTGAAAGCCCGAGACAGAAAGCTTCTTGCTATCTACCTCCACCATGATGAAAGTGTACTAACCAACGTGTTCTGCTCACAAATGCTTTGTGCTGAATCCATTGTTTCTTATCTGAGTCAAAATTTTATAACCTGGGCTTGGGATCTGACAAAGGACGCCAACCGAGCAAGATTTCTGACAATGTGCAATAGACACTTTGGCAGCGTTATTGCACAAACCATTCGGACTCAAAAGACAGATCAGTTTTCACTTTTCCTGATTATCATGGGAAAGCGATCATCTAATGAAGTGCTAAATGTGATACAAGGTAATACAACAGTGGATGAGTTAATGATGAGACTCATGGCTGCCATGGAGATTTTCTCAGCTCAACAACAGGAAGACATAAAGGATGAGGATGAACGTGAAGCCAGAGAAAATGTGAAGAGAGAGCAAGATGAGGCTTATCGCCTTTCCCTTGAAGCTGACAGGGCAAAGAGAGAAGCTCATGAGAGAGAGATGGCAGAACAGTTTCGTTTGGAGCAGATTCGCAAAGAGCAAGAAGAGGAACGCGAGGCCATCAGACTCTCCTTAGAACAAGCCCTGCCTCCAGAGCCAGAGGAGGAAAATGCGGAGCCTGTTAGCAAGCTTCGGATTCGAACCCCCAGTGGCGAGTTCCTGGAACGCCGTTTCCTGGCCAGCAATAAGCTCCAGATTGTCTTTGATTTTGTGGCTTCCAAGGGATTTCCATGGGATGAGTTCAAGTTACTGAGCACCTTTCCTAGGAGAGACGTAACTCAGCTAGACCCCAATAAGTCATTATTGGAGGTAAACTTGTTCCCTCAAGAAACCCTTTTCCTTCAAGCAAAAGAGTAAACATGACTGAGAGGTGGAAGCAGCCACTCCTGACAAGCCAGTGGCACGCGTCAAGAGATGGGCTCCTCACCAGCCTACCTACATGCTCGTGTCACTCAGTTCAATGTCACACCTCTGCCTCTTGCAAGATTGCTGGAAAAAAGTAATAAACATAGCTACTTAAAATTTCAAAAAAAAAAAAAAAAAAAGAAAGAAAAGAAATGTTTTTGCTTCTCCCTCTCACAAGGCCGAAGGGAGAGAAAAAGAACCCACAGGCAGGTAGGTGTGACTCCTCCTAGTCCTGAAGTAGCAAGAAAACCCTGAAGAGACCCACCTAAAGGGTAGGGCGGACCCAAGACAGCCAGAAAGCAGTGTGGGAACTGCCGGAAAAGGCCAGGCACAGGAAGGGCACTCCTATAACGTGGGAGATGACGGCTGTCTTGAAGTAAGGAAGTCATGCACGGTGCTTTCTCTACTTTGTGCAAGGCCAGGTAGGCGCTGCACCTGAGCTTCAGTTAGCCTAGCTTTCAGTATCCACAGACTGCTAAAAGAAATGGGAATTATGGACGAAGGGAGTGAGCATAACTAAGCCAACACATCTTGAGACCGAATGAGCAGCTTTGGTCCACGGTGCTTTCACAAGAGGACAGAGATGCTTGTGTTGGGGCCACATGGGAAGAATACATACTGGGCCAGCCCAAGGCTGCCCTGCTCTATGTGGAAAAGGAGAAGGAAGAGGAGGAGGAGGAGGAGGAGGAGGAGGAGGAGGAGGAGGAGGAGGAGGAGGAGGAGGAGGAGGAGGAGGAGGAGGCAGGAAGGGGGCTAAAGATAAAGTGTGCAGCTGAATTCTTGGGACCCAGTGGCAGATTCAGACAATCGACCGTTGCAACTTGTCCTCAGGAAATAAATAAGTAAATCGATGTAACTTTTAAAAGCAGGGGGAAGGTTTTTTTCACCTCTGGAGAGGAGGCTCTTTATTGAGCATCCAAGTAACATTTCACTGAGAAAACGTATTTTAAACTGTTTATTGTATTTATTTATTGTGTGGTGGGGTGCGAATATGTGGAGGTGAGAGAACAATTTGCCAGAATCGGTTCTCTCCTCCCACCATGTGGTTCCCGAGGGCAGGGCTCATGTGGGCTTGACAACAGGCAACTTACTCAAGGAGCCATCTCACCAGGCCCCAGATCAGCAATTATTTTTGTGCCTAGAATCCTAAAACAATCCTCTACTCCCCTATAAATATAAATACAGAAAGAAACGCAATTCCAGGCAGCATTAACGTGTTCTGAAACTGTAGTTAGGTCCATAACTGGAATCTCTTCTGCCTAAGTCAAAGTTGTTCTTCACTCCAGGAGACTGTGTAATCGTGCATCTACAGAAGAATAGTTATGGATTCTGTTCAATTTCAGCCAATGTGTTTCGGTGCCTAACAGCAGACTGTACTGCTTCGTTGTTGTTGTTGCTGTTGTTGTTGTTGTTGTTGCTGTTGTTGTTGTTGTTGTTGCTGTTGTTGTTGCTGTTGTTGTTGTTGCTGTTGTTGTTGTTGTTGTTGCTGTTGTTAGGACCCCCCCAAGGTTGACACCGTCACTTTCATCATGCTCCTTCTGAACCTCAGAATGTTAAGCTTCTTGGTGCTATTATAATAAGTTGGCTGATCTTCCAAGCCTAGCACACATACAGAGTTTCCCTCACTTTCCTACTCTCTTGGATTGGGAGACAGTTAAATACAAAATAAATCACTAATCATCACAGGGCAAAGAATTAAATTGACTATTCTAGTCTAGACTGTCACAGTCTGTTTGCCGGAAATCTGTCTAGCTGTCTTTTTTTTTTTTTTTAAACTATTTGAGTAAAATACAGAGAGAGAGAGAGAGAGAGAGAGAGAGAGAGAGAGAGAGAGAGAGAGAAACAGACAGACACTTAGAGACACAGAGACTTTTATCCTTCCAGGCACTGTAAGGCTGATAGACTGGGGGACCATAAGGCCCAAGACCTGCTCTAGTTCAGGGCAAATGCCATTTTTGAACCTCATCGGAAAGAAGATGCCAGCCTTCCCTGCTCCCCACAATGAGACAGAGAGCTAGGCACGAGATGGCTGAACCAGCAGGTTCAAGTCTTCCACAAACAGCCTCTGTCTGTCAAGCTCCCTGAACTTTGAGTAGCTGGCGAGGGCGCTGATCAAAGAGCTCCGCCAAGTCTTGAGCAGAGACTCTGCTCGTTCTCTGCCACCTGGAAACTGTCCAGACTCAGAAGATGTTCAGGGAACCAAAGTCCAAGAGGCCCATGTGGGAAGAACAAACAGGCTCCTTCCTCTTGCAAAATATCGCTCAAATGCTTGAACTGATCTGAAGAAAGAGCATACTGTTAACTTGTCAGGTCAGTAAGAAAGAGCAAGGAAGCAGGAATTCCCTGTGTGTGTGTGTGTGTGTGTGTGGGTGATGTGTGCCCATATATGTGTGGGGGCCAAAAGGTGTATTTCTATTATTATCTGCAGCACCCCAAGACAGGGTTTCTCACTGAGCCTAGGGCTAAGCCACCGGCTCAAAGGTGCCAGTAATCCTCCTGCCTCCACCCCACACAGAACTGGGGTTATGGGAGGGCATGGCCACAACCAGACAACCGGCTTTAAAGAAAAAGTGGGTACTGGGATCTGAATTCAGATCCTGATGCTTGGAGTGCAAAGCTCGTGTCCACTGAGTCATCTCCCTAAACCCATGATGGCCCTGAGGCTAGCCTAATCTACATAGCAATATTTCCAGGCCAGCCAGGGCAACACACAGAATTTGTGAGATAGGCTCACTATGTGGCCTTGAGTAGCCAGAGTGACTCAGTCTCAGCCCTCCTGCCTCTGGCTCCAGGGACCTGAGCTGACAGGGATGGGCCACGATATCCCACTTTACTCTGATGAGCTCTGAGTGATAAGTAGGTTTTCTAAAACTTCCACAGTAAGGGCTGTTGGGGTTTCTCCTGACTGACCAGAGTTATGCAAATTCCTAGTTTCCAAAATGGCTAAAAATGCATCTCAACTCTGTCGTGTCCAGGGCCTGGTGGCACATGTCTGTACTCCAGACCGTGGAGTACCCCTCCCAGTTCTTGTGAGGTAGGAGGAAGGTGGGGGAAAGGTCATTCTTGGCTACACTGCGAGTTCAAGACCATCCTGGAATATAAAGAATCTTGCCTTAAACAAACAAATCAAATTAAAAAATTTCCAGCTGCCATTAAAAAGTATACATTTGTTCCTTTGGGCTAATCCAGGCATCTCTTTAGAAGGGAGGAAACTTACCACTGCTGCAGGGACTTTTCATATGTGGTGTGACTGATTCATCCTCAACACAGTCCTAGGGATTCTAGTACCAAGCAAAGACGAAAAGATGAATCCATCCCCAACCAGGAAGCGGGAATATCTGCACCAGACCCAAACCTTGGAGACGAGTAAACAGTCAACTTCAGAGGGCACAGAGTTCTGGTGAGTGGGTGATGACCTTGCAAACTGTGGTGTCAGTCAGTCACTTCCACAAGCCTGCCTCAGGCTTTTGTCTTCTGTTAGCTGTGCCTCTCGGGCCTTACCCTCTCTAAAAGCTTTTTACAAGCCAGTTTGGTGACTGTATTACAGGCCCTCTGACATGACACTGGACACTCAGCACAAACTGGGTAAAGATGACAGGAGTGACTCAGATACCCAACAGCCTTGGGAATAAACCTTTCCAATTCCCCAGGAAGCGAACTGCTCTGCTCAGAGGAAGCCCCTGGCAACGGGCCGTTGATCAGCATCAACCCTGACTTAGGGAGGGAAGTCCCAAGCTGAGTCATTCCTGGGACACCTGGCTGGAGATAACAAGGCCAGAACTTAGCTGCTCTCTGAAACAAGGTCTCACTAAATATGATAAAACTTAGAAACCAATCGAAACTGTACTAATGTCACTGATTTGCCCCTACCAGTTATATTAGAGGTTACTTAATCCTTCAGGAAAATTCCCTTAGCCCTGCATTAAAGATGGCCTACAAGTCTTTCTGGTTATCACCATTTTGATGAATGGCTGACCCCTGCATGCTGGTAATTTCTGCAGAATTTCTGCTCTTTTGTCTTTGCATACTATTTGAGTCCAGGGTCTTCCTTCAGTGATTCTCGGACCCTAACAGCAACTAGGCACCAGAGGGTTTCCCCTTTTTCTGCCCCATGTTACTAAGGCTACTCCTGCCCATGGGCTAGCCTGTGCCAAAACTCCAAGATGAAAGGAACCACAATGTCATTCATCTGGAGGAATAAAAACATCGCCAATGGTTTCCAACGAGCATGACTGTTGGTATTCTGTCTAAGCGCCACTCCCACAGCTACCTGGCACCAGCCAGGTATGCTCCGCCCCATAGTTGCCTGGCAACAGACAGCTGTGCCCGACACTATATAAGGGGCTGCTTGCCCCCTCCTCATTCTCTTTGTTCTCTTCTCTTCCCTGTTCTTCCCCTCTTCCCTGTCCCTTCTAACACTCCCCACTTCCTTCCACATGCTCATGGCCGTCCTCCTTCACTTCTCCCCCTTTCTACTCTTCTCTCGTTAAATCTTTCCACCTGGAACCACGTCGGTTTGCTGTGTTCTGTCTGGACACAGGCCAAGATTTAAACCGCAACATTGGTCTTAACGGTGACATTCCATAAACCTAAAGCTAGGAGTAGGCAAACTAGTGTCTGTGTGAGGAAATCCAAGTGTCGGACCTCACTGCTTCGTTGGGGGAAGATGAGAAATTGGAGTCTAAGTCGAGTCAGCAAATCTGATAAGGAAGAGGATTGGGAGGCACAGAGATGTTGAACTGCCCATTCTGTGAGAGCCCTGGCTCTCCAGCCAAGGGCCTACCCCTGGAAAGTGGCCTGGCTGGTAAGTGTGAACCTGAGATCTGTTTGCTTGAATGAACTGAAGCACACTGACAAGGTCACACTTGTGAAGGATGCTGCCCCCAGGCTGGTGGTTAGAACTTCCCGGCTTCTGCAGACAGACAAAATTGCCTCGCTATGTGTTTGGCCTCATTCGCAGGCACTTGTCGCGCACCTCTTCATCTAACCTAATATCTTCTTGACCATGGAGGAAGCATTTGGATTATTCTTAGCAGATCACTAGCTTTTTCCAGCCTAAAGCTAAAACTGTCACCAGCAGACATAAAGATCTACAGCACAGTCCCTGGCCTTGCTGTGTAGCCCATCAATGTATTTACTACGTCCCTTGAATTGTGACCTTCTCTCATGCTGGGAGAGTTCTTGTAACCCATGCGAGGTTGCAGCATCTTGGGCATCGTGAATCTGACCTCCTTTGCCAAAGTCACTTATATTTAGTTCGGATTAATTCCCACTCCCTCCGTCCCCTCCTCTGTTGTTTGTACACCTATACCTGTGGAAGTCAGAAAGCAACTTAGCCTACTTCCTTACAGGTCATCTGCAGGGTTTTTCTGTGTAACCCTGGCTGTCTTGGAGCTCACTCTGTAGACCAGGATAACCTCTTAATCACAGATACTGCTGCCTCTGCCTCCCGGGTGCTGGGATTACAAGTACAGGGTAGGATGCTGACTCTTTTTGATTGGTTGGTTGGTTGGCTGGCTGGTTGGTTGGTTGGTTGGTTGGTTGGTTGGTTGGTTGGTTGGTTGGTTTTTTTAAACATAGGTTTTAACATAATTGTACTGAGGTCTTCATGTTGAAGGCAATTACCTACTGAGCCCTCCTTGGCTTCATGGTAAACCATCGCTTGTTTCCTTTGGAATGAGAGCTGGCTGTGTTTTGTGGTGATACTTGTTTAACTGTTTGGTTTAACTTTCACTGACCCCACTCTTTGAAACCTGGGCTCCCTGTGTGACACTGTTCTTAGGAGAGAGGTTTCCCTAGCAGAGATCTGGGCTAGAAGCCAGAGCTCGTGAACCTGCTTCAGCCTTGCTGGGTCCTTTCTTCTTTTATCTATAACATGAGTACAATAGGTTCCTGATGGGGCCACAGTTCTGAGACTGCTAGTGATCAAGGAGTGCCTTGTGGCTTGATAGAAATGGCACGGCTCAATGTGGTGTGCTCCTTTTCAGGCAGTTTGGGGAGCAGGGAGAGGTGGGTGTGAGTGGAGCCACCGTGGAGAAGTTCAGCATTAGCAGGCACAGATAAATATCCTCAGACTCTACAGCTCTTAAGAGAAGGCCAGTCCTTGACTTGCTAACACAGCTGCCAGGCCAGCGTAGCAGGGTTGAGGAATGCCTTTGCTGTTAAGGGTGTGGTGTGGTGCGGTGCAGAGGGAAAGGGTTCTGGCTTTGGGGAACTACTTTGAAGAAAGCACACTGGTTACATTTTCTTAATTTAGCAGTCAGTTAACTCTGACTCATCCTCTCTGCTCATGTGACCAGGAGAGTAAATACAAGTATTGACAAAAAGTCAGCAGACCTGGACCTCCTCAGACAGAAGCCACAGGGAAAATGAGCTTCCTTCCTGTTTTCTTTGCTAACAAAATTTCAGGGACCGCTACAACCGCCATTATTAACTGTTCATTTACAACTCACTCCTGCCTTCTGTTCCCTGCCTTTAGACAAGCCTGAGTCACAGTTGTTTCACTTCAGACTAGGGGACAAGGGACAGAGGTGCATATTTTACATATCAAAGCAGACCTGCCCTCCAAGTTCTCCCAGCATCCTTCAGTTCCTACCTAGTGTACCTTACTCCCAACCCTGAACTTCCCAGTCCAGGGTCTACACTGCCCTTCCCCCAGAGGCTCCTCCCTATACAATCCAGACATTTTGGTCTCTCTCCTGTCATTCTCTTCTTGCTCTGCGTGTGTGTGCCCTTTCTCTCTTTCTCCCTCGCCCCCATGGGGGCAGCCAGCGAACTTATTCTAGAGCAGCTTCCTGATAAACCTGTCTTTAACATAATCTAATCTGGCTTGAATTGGCTCGTTTTACCGGTGGAGAAATAACCTGTCAGATGGTGATGAATAGGGCTGCCTTAATTGTCCATGACTACTTCCTGCTGACATTGGGGCACAGTTTTGTTTGGAGTGAACCTAAGAAAACTGGGGTGCTGGTCAAGCCCTGGGAGAGCAGGCTGTTCCATTCCTGTCCAGGATCTGTGGGACCATTTGCAGCGAGGAAAGTGCAAGCCCAGTAGAAGTGTCTGTGGGGGTAGACCGGAGCACCCATGAGTAACTGAAGGCAGGTTCTGAGAGAACAACTGGACGTTAGGGGCAGACGATAAAGTTATAGAGTTGAGGCAGACAACTTTTTCTTGGGTGTACATTTGAAACCCATGGTTTTGGTAGTTGGGGGAGGGGTGAGGTTCCTTGAACGGGGAGGGAAATAGACCCCACTCTCAGGAATGGGCAGGTGGGGAGGTTAACAGGCTGTTGATTGACAGTACTTACCATGAGTTCATTTGACTGAGCTTACAAGAATGTTTTTAAGTTTACAAAAAGATAAATTCTTCCTAACTTGTATTTACCTTCCTTAAAAAAACTTCCTAGACCTTGAAACACTTAAAAAAAAAAAAAAAAAAAAACAAACAAACCTTACATAAACTTTTCCTGTCTAACTATTCCCCAGGAGATCACTAGGTTCAAATCCCTCAGAGACCTGCAAAAGATATATTGTAATCTAAATGCCCTATGCATCGATTAAAATGACAGACTTACCCATTACCCAGTCACCTCACTAGGTCCTTGTGATGTTGATGGCTTCATTGGGGACATAGATCACAGGGCAGGATCAATCTTTGGCTTCTAGGCCAATCTGAGAGGCCTCCTTGTGGAGGAGGAACTCGGGAGACAAGCTTTGACTTGAGCAAGTCAAGGCATGTCTGGTGTCCTGTTTGTCCACAGTTCAGGCAGGGCCTCAGCAGCAGGGAAGGCAATGGGACAATCTCACCAGTGCTTACTGTATCACACTCCAGGTGGAGTCCTTTCTTGTTGCCTCTGTATCTTCTTGGAAACCTTAGGAGTGTCACTGCTAGGATTTGGGAGTCTCTGTCTGTCATTTTAAGCACTTAAGCTTAAGGTTTTAATGACATATTGAGCAGTTCTGACAGGTTTGAAGACCAGAGCCTACTGAAAGACCCCCGAAGGGGGAGACCCTCACTCAAGTCTCGGGATGATGCGACCCCCCAAGAACTCACGTGAGACCGTCCTTACTGTAATAAACATGAGGTTTATTGATAGGAACCAGTGCACTGGGGTCGAGACTCATATCCCACACAGGGGCAGTGGAGTTCGACCCCGAGAGGCTGGGAGAAAGGGTATTTAAAGGGAGAAACCACAACCCAAGGGGGCAGGGATGGCGTCATTGGAAAGTGTCGAGAATACCAGTGAAATATCACAAGGAGGAGCTTCCTGTTTCTCAAGATTGTTCTCTAAGGGCCTTAAGTCCTTTTATCTAGTTCCTGGGAGAGCAGGCTCAAGAAATGTGACCTTTTACTTAGGGCAGGGTCTGGAATTTGAGGTATTTAGGGCTTTTTTAAACTTCTGACTTCTTAGCTGCATTTTTTATTCTTTCACTACTAACCTATGCTTCTAGTTATCTGCTCTAAACTGTACATCCAGCAACATGAAGCAGGGAGTTAAATGAAACTTAATAATACTAGCAAGAGCAAGGCCAAACTATACGGCAGTGGCCTTTAACCTTTTTAATGTCGTAACCCTCTAAAGTAACATTAAAATAAACTATCTTTCAATGAGTGAAAACATAGAGCAATATTGTAAACAACTGTCAAGACAGTACAGAAATCTTGTAAAAAAAAAAAATCTTAATTCAAAAGTATCTTTTGGAGACATGCTTCCCTGGTCTGCTCGTGTGCTGACGTGTTGCCTTAAGCAAGATGTCAGTGAGGTCATAATTTGACCTTCTATCCCAAAGTCAAGATGCGACCAGTCATGTACTGTTTACCCAGTGTGTATACTTTCCTCCTGCCCACTGGTGTGGCAGGTGATTCAAAGTGAGCTCCATTGCGATCACTGTAGCCTGGGCTGCTACTGCAGGGGGCGGGGCATACACAGACAGGAGGTGGGGGAGGGAGGGCGGAGCCAGACAGCACCTGGGGCTCTGCCCTCAGTGCGGTGAAGGGAAATTGGAGAGATGAAGCAGCTTCCAAAAAACCTGGATATTGGGAATTCAGACCAATTTGAATAAAGGTTTGTTTTCGATTCCCCCCGCAGCCATCTTCCCAGTGTTCGCCAGAGAACCCAACACTATGGAACTGGCACTCCGCAAATGCGGGGGTCGGGGGCGCGGAGGCGGTGTAACCTCAAGTAAGGCAGTTCTGTATCAAAGGCCTTTGTTGAGGTGGAGCTAAGTCAGCCTCCACTCAGCAGGGAGAGCCAGGAGGGTCCTGGACCCTAATAGGCTAGCTGGGGGATGGATATTCACGGAGTTGAAGAAATGATATACAGCGGAGAAGAATAGAGGGACAGCAGTGGTCCCCATGTGGCCATGAAAGACGGGGCCATCAGGCTGGGGACTCAACTCTTTTCACGTTCCGCACTGATAGGTTATTTCTTTTCCCGTGAAATGAACCAATTCAAGACAGAATATATTAAGTGAAGGTTTATTGAGAAGGGGCTCTTGGATAAGTTCACTGGCCCCAAGGATTGAGGCCAGGGGAGTCGCCATGGGAAGGAGGAAGGGGGAAAAGAAAGAGAGAAAAGACACACAGAGAGATTGAGGGGTGGGAGAGAAGACAAGCAAAAGAAGAGAGGAGAGAGACCAAAATGTCTGGATTATATAGGGAGGAGCCTCTGTGGGAAGTGCAGCCCAGCCCCTGGGGTTCAGGGCTGGGGGCGGGGTAAACCAGATAGGGACCAAGGGATGCTGGGAGGCCAGGCCTGCTCCCCCACCCCCACCCCACCCCACCCTCCCCGGAGCTGGGGACTGAACCCAGGGCCTTGTGCTTGCTAGGCAAGCGCTCTACCACTGAGCTAAATCCCCAACCCCTCCAGGTCTGCTTTTGATATGTAAAATGTGTATCTCTGTCCCTTGTCCCAAGTCCAGAGCATGAGCAACCATGAGCAGAGACAAATGGGTATATGTGCTCCTGCTTCCTATTGAAAATCCTTCTGCAGCTGCAGCTCCAAGCAAAATGAACGCAGGCTCCTGCCCCACCACTGCAGCTCCCAGCTGTGCGACTTTGGGAATATCCAGGTTTCACCTCCACAACAGAGAGAAAAATGAATCCTTTCCAGTTGTCGAAGTCAAGTGGGATTTCCAACATTTCCTGTGCCTCTGCCCGCTAGTATTCGGGAGATGATCTCGGCCTGCGTCATCCCTACACACAAGTGTATGTAAGAGCTGTAAGTGGACAGGCATCAGTAGACCTGTCACTGCAAGGGACAGAGACACAAAGGAACGGGGGCTGAGGAGACTGCTCCGTGGGTAAAGTGATCACTCACAAAAATTAAGGCAAGATTTCAATTCCTAGAACCCGGAGAAAAACGGGGTTGGGGGAGGGGGGACATCTTGGTATAAGATTTTAATCTCAGCGCCGGGGAGGCAGACAGTGGAATTCCTGGGGCTCTGCTTAGCTAGCCTGCTTAGCAAACACATACACGAACATACACACACTTTAAAGAATGGGCTTTTTATGCTTTCCTTTGTCCCAGCCTTTATACTTATTAAAAGCATCTTGCACTATAGATGGACAGATACTGAACTATTCTAACCTGACAGTGGTGGCCTGGCCTAGTTCCCAGCCACACGGCTTGTCATCTGCCATCTTGGTCTTGCCCTGGCCTCTTTCAGTGTCCCATGGCTAGTCCCCTCCCCCATCCGACCTGGGACCCTGTCCCTCTCTCTGGGCTCCGAGACCCCGCCTTTTCCTCCTGCCCAGCTGTTCAGCTCTTTAAGGCACCGGCAGAAGAGGGTGGAGAACAATGTCTACAAAGTGCTGAGTCAGGAAATGCCTAGTAGTAATATCAACGCCAAAGTCTGGACTGCACCCAGCTCTCCCGGTGCAGAAACCAGCATCTGAGTGCATAGTGTATACACACACACACACACACACACACACACACACACACACACACACACACACACACACACACACACACTCACACAAAGCAATGAACCCACTTGGTGAACCCCCTGCCTCAGTGTAGCATGGCAGGCAGGGGCTCTTGTTTGCTCAGAGAGAAAGCATGGAGCCACACTGTGTTCTGAGGAAAAGCTCCTCCCGGGAAGCTGCAGTTGCTGGGTCAAGCTGGAGTCAGAAGCTCCAGGAAGATGTGTATCTTAGGCCACATATCAAAGCACACCAGGCGACTCTTGAACCATGCAGGAAGATAGATCGGCCCTTCCCATGTGCGGCCTAGTGGGAGAAGGCATCCGGGGTGAGCTGTAACAGCCAGAAAGCTGAATGGGAAACAGTTGCTTCTCTGCTCCTCTATGCTCTCCTCCATGCTAGCACACATCTTCCCTGTCCCAAAGCTCGCTTTCTTGATCCTGGTGATGTGTGTTTGGAACTCAAGCACAGGAAACCCTCAAATATTCTACTAAAACACAGCTATGACCAGAACCCACATCGGTAGGAGGACGAGCACTCTAGGGAAAGCCCACTACAACACGGTCATCCCCTCATCCCCGATGATTCAACATGGAAATCCCGAAGGGCTCCATAGTTTGACGACAGCCAGACCTACCATGCCGTGGTAGAAGACACCAGCTTGCCTTGGGACGTTCCTTCTGCTGCTTGGGTAGGACCTCCAGCAGCTGCAGGACAGAGATGCAGCCTGGCTCACGAGGTTTTCAACTCATCACGGCCAAGAAAGCCACCCTTTCAACCGCCTCACAGATGGAGCCTTTCAGTGCTAAGAGGTGTCTGTTTCTAAGGTATGAGCAGTTATGGCGTCTAACCGTAGGATTGCAGGGGCAACTGCCCTTCTGAAGAAAGCAATTGCAGATGTCATTATTTGGATCGTGGGATTGGTTATAGAGAAATAATCCCGGGTCTCTGGGCTTTGGTGGGGACAAACTTTTGACCAGCGTACAAGACCTGGGCAGTAAAGACAGCCTGAGACTGATGGGGTGTTATGAAATATAATGCGGTGAGGGAGGGCCTTTGCTAGGTGCCAGTCCCACTCTGCTTCCCCTCCCTTAACAGAATGATCTATGGTGATTGGACCTGAGTAGACCTCAGGAGGCTGACAGAGAAGCCTGAGGAGAAACAGACGTCTCGGGAGGCAGACTTTATTGCACAGCTGGTTTAATTGGGGGCTGTTGAAACCTTTGCGGAGTGAGGAAGGGCATGGGGTGAGTGTTCATCACTGGTCTGGGCCAGGTTTCTGGAGATGTCTCATTTGCATCCGGAGGAATTCTAGTGCCACTGGACATGACCTTGTAAGGGCAAAGGGAATTTAACCTGGCTACTGGGCTACATGACCTCCTCTGGTGAGGCAGGGGTCTACCAGGACATGCAGGCCCAGGGTGGGTGGGGAGGAGGAGGATCCTACTCCTGCCCAGATCGGGACGACATTTTGGGGTTTTGGACACATCTTGACCCCATTCTTGTTCCAGGCCTGCTCCTCACAGCTTTATGGTGCCCTGGCCCCACAGACAAGCCTGCACCAAGGGGTGCCCCTGAATACTTATTCCATGCAACAGGCCTGGTTTATTGGGGAAGGGGAGCACAGGGGAGTGAGGACCTGGGGAATGAGTAGAGGCAGGCAAACGGACATATAGACAGGCAAACAGATGGGAGCAGAGCCATGAGGGCAGAGAGAAAGGGGACAGAGAGGGAGAGAGAGGAGGCCCACATCAAGAATGAGAGAGGGGACACCAAGAAAAAAACAGAGCTAGAAGTGGTGGGTGGGTCCTTTTTATCCACCACACATACCTGTAGCTCCTGGTGTTGGCAGCAGAACCACCTGTGTGCTAGCTAACAGGGAGCCGACCCAGGTGACAAAAAAGGAACAGCTCTTCACCACCTTCCCACCATCCGGTCCGTCACAGTCTGAATCAGTAACAGTGGCAACGGAAGTGAATATGATTGTTTTCTTTCACAGGTAACTGGCTCATCCTCCCAAGAGCTCAGAGCCGGTGTGGGGGCAATGGGCGGGCAGGGCCTCAGAATCACAGCAAGCTGAGACTGAGCAGTCCTGGAGTGTTGCCAGGTACAGACCCTTCACGTCTCACAGGCAAAGCTCCAAAGGAAAGCGCTGATTGGCCAAACAAGGTCACATGGTTCATGTAGCTTGCCCAGTTGGGGGCAGATAAACCCCTCCTTCAAGATAACACAATTGGAGATGGAGGAGAGGCAATTTCCTACAAGGTCGTAGGGGCTTTGGGGTAAAAAGGTTGCATATTAGACAAACCGGTGAGACGCTGCCATTACAGGAACTGCCCTTGAGTTTGAAGTGTGTTGTAAGGTGTTGAAGATGTTTAAAATGTGCGTGGGGTTGATACACCATAGGAGACTGTTTTATTGCTGTGAAGAGACACCATGACCAAGGCAATGCTTATAAGGGCAAACATTTAATTGGGTCTGACTTACGGTTTCAGAGGTTCGTCCATTATCATCATGGTAGGAAACATGGCCATGTGCAAGCAGACCTGGTGCTGGAGAAGGAGCTGAGAATTCCTTGTTCCACCAGAAGAGAAGGCAACCAGAAGAGAGACTGTCTTTCACAGGCAGCGAGGAGGCTCTCAAAGCCCACCCGACAGTGACATACTTCCTCCAACAAGGCCATACCTGTTCCTACAAGGTCAGACTTCCTAATGGTGCCACTTCCCATGGGCCAGGCATATTCAAACCACCACTGAGACTCTGTCTTTTGTCCAGGTTTGAAATACAACAGATAGCCACATAACCACTCCCAGTGAGCAGCACAGATAGAAGAGGCCCTAGGAAAGGCAGTGCGGGGTGTGCACCTATGCTTCCTCTGGCTGACTGAGCGAATCTAAGGTTGCTGCTGCTTCCACTAATATCAGACTCCAGGTTCTCAGGCCTTCGTGTGTATTCAACATAAGTGAACATCTAGACTTTCAGCACTGGATTTGGGCAGATGTGGGCATCTGGCTTCCTGGACTGGCAGCTTCTGAGTTCTCAGCCTCTCCAGTGTTGCAGACTGACACTGTCGGGCTAACCAGCTCTTGTCGTGGGAACCAATCTAATAAACATCCATAAATAAATATGCATACGGGGTTGGGGATTTAGCTCAGTGGTAGAGCGCTTGCCTAGGAAGCGTAAGGCCCTGGGTTCGGTCCCCAGCTCCGAAAAAAAGAACAATAAATAAATAAATAAATAAATAAATAAATATGCACACATTATGTTCCTCTTGAGGACCAGCCTAATACACAGCCTCAGAGGGCTGAGCTAAGGGAGCTGGAGTCAGTGACGCACAGGGAAGGTGCAAGCACACATGGAGTTTTCATGAAGGACCCTAGCTCCTACTGAAGCGTGAGAGCTATTAAGAGGCTTGGCTGGGCTGGAGGGATGGCTCAGCGGTTAGAGCACTGACTGCTCTCCCAGAGGTCCTGAGTTCAAATCCCAGTCAACCACATGGTGGCTCACAACCATCTGTAATGGGATCTGGCGCCCTCTTCTGGTGTGTCTGAAGACAGCGACAGTGTACTTACATATAATAAATAAATAAATCTTTAAAAAAAAAAAAAAAAAAGAGGCTTGGCCTGGTAGAAAGTAGGTAGAAAATAGGTTCCTGTGAAGGATCCTAGGGGCTTTTGCCAGCCTTACACAACCACCACCTCAGGTCAAGATGAGGCCAAGTACCAGCTTCCTACCTCAGGTCAAGGCTAGGCCAAGTTCCATTCTCCACCCACAGTTCTCAGGAGGAGCAGGGGCATTCTTGAAAAACCACAGAATGTGCTGACTGATAGTCACCTGACCCTCTGGTCCCAGATAGAGTTCAAACGCACATCATACGCCTGCTAGCTAATAGATTAAAAGGTCAATATGCGTAGCCAATAAGTTTAAACCATAACCTTGCTGGTGTAACCTGTACCCCTAAAAAGTATAAAAACTGCTTGTTATAGCCATTTGGGGTCACCTTCTAGTCACTTGCCATGCGAGGTTGATGGAGGGTCTACCCTATCGCTCTCGAAAAATAAACCTCTTGCGTTTGCATCGAACTCCATTCTCGAGTCTCACTTGGGGAGTCTCCCGGTAGTTAAGACTCACTTCAAGCCTTACATTCAGTAAGTGTGAGATACAATTGTTGATGACCCTCCCTTTACATAGTGCCATCCAGCGCATTGGAGAAAGTGTCCGAGCGGCCCTCACCTTGATACGGTGTGCAGCTGGAGCAGAAGGAAGAAACCGAAGACGCTAATGTCACCAAGCAGGGAGGAGGCAAAAGGAGGAGAAAGGGCTCAAAACATATTCTGTGTAGGTTATTAGATCTGGAAGATGGGCTCTCAAGTCTTAGCCGTGCCCCTGTGTTAATTCCAGTACATTCCACCTAGAAGAGTTTTTTGAGGTTTTGCTTATTTGTTTTTAATCATTTCGGAGAAAGACAAATCAGGGGAAATCATGCACTAAGAATCCATGATGCCGACCTCCTATGGAGTTAAGCTTCCCAGCTAAGGGAGACAAGTTCGTCGACTTCCTTTTACCAATATGAATGAAGGTGTCACTGCCTTTACAGACTAGTCAGTCCTCCTTTGAGAACTGACCTAGCCTCGGAGAGAACCAATTCAAGTGTGACAGGCTACAGGGCCAAACGCAGCACTGCTCAGAGGACCTGGGGCAGGGATCCCGGGGTGAAGCAGCTGCAGATGTCTACAAACACCCTGTGGTGACAGCGGCTCAGAGGATGATGACAGCTCTGCATGACGGACTTCAGCCTTCAGAGAAACCCTGGGCTCTAAGAAGATGCCTTCCAGTACTCTTTCTGACTTGGTTGGGCCATAGCATGTACTTTATCTCTTTTTGTCCACTTATGGGTCGACTGGACTGTTCTCCTGTCGGTGGAAGAATGATTGAAGCTCACTTCACGGTCCCTCACCCAGTAAGGTCCATCACTGTCCAGCCGTCCAGAGTCGCCTTCACCTCCTTCACCGAAGGCACTCACTTCCTGATTCCAGAAAGCCGTGTGGTGAAATGGTTCTGTGCAGGTTTCCATCCGCATTGGTGGATGGGCTGCCTGCCTTTGATGGGGGTTCCCCTTTCACACACAGCGGCAGTTTTCCCGTAGCCTTTCTCCACAGGGCTTACACCTGTCAGTGACCGCTGCCCACTCCCTGTGATCTGAGCCTTGCTCTGTTCCATGTATGTCCTCTTGGTGACTCCTCCTGGTTCCTCCATATCAGGAGAGTGTTCTTAATGTGGCATCGCCTACATGTGCCTGGCTCTGGGAGGAGACAGACTCTCGGTGAAAATCTGGGAAAACACATAAGTGAAATTTAAGGAAAGAGTTGGGCTTGGACAAAGGTGATGCGGGTTCAGTAACCAATGGGTGCTTATCACCTGAAAAACAGGTATGTATTCGAGGTACCCCAAACAATGAGGTGAGCCTCAAACATTCTTCCACCTTCCTGTCTTCATAGGAGAACAATATGGTCAACCCATAAGTGGACAAGGCTGAAATCAGAGCTGTTTATAAAAATATTTTAAGAGAGAGAGAGAGAGAGAGAGAGAGAGAGAGAGAGAGAGGCTTCTTGACAGATATGTAGATAAAGAAAAGGAAATCGAGAGAGCTTAAAGGAGGGATGCTTTTAATATTGCAAGAGCATGTAGGAAAACATCATGCTCATTTTAAAGGGACAACACTCCTGTAACAGGAATTAACGACTGGAAAGCATTAGAAAGCTGTTTGAACCAGGCAGTGGTGGCTCATGCTTTTAACTCCCCAGGACTCAGGAGACAGAAGCAGGTGAATCTCTGTGACTGTGAGACCAGCCTGGTCTACAGAGTGAATTCCGGGACAGCCAGGGCTACACAGAGAAACCCTGTCTGGGAAAAAAAAAAGAAAGAAAGAAAAAAGAAAGTTGGTTGATCATAAGTATATGTGACTCACAAGCCTTCAGACTGAAGACCTGAAAACCCAGGATAATCTTCCGATTGTATGTGTTAGTTTCATAACCACACTTAAAAGTATGATTGAAAAAAAAACTGAGAATAAACCTGAGCTGTGAGAGCCAGCAGAGCCTATCTGTTAGATTCTCCCAGAATGCTGTGGAGTTCACCTCCCTTCCAGGCCCAGGCAGGATCCTTTCTGGAACAGTGTTAGCAGGGCAGGATAGGTCATTTTGTAAGGTTAGGCAGAAAGGCAGGAAAGGCAGGGTCATGTTTTGGGGTTTTATGTCTGGTTTTAGAGAAAGGAGCTCCGGTTGCTACCTTCACCCTGCAGGAGAGGGCTTCTTGCTTCTGTGGCTCTCGAAGGCCGAGTGGTCAGAGGCCCGGCTGGAGAAGCTCCGTGGGCCCCCTTGCTGCCGAGACCTTTCCAACCTTCTTATGCTCTGTCATTTTCTGAGCCCCAACAATCACCCAAACCCAGGCATTTGCATATTTTTCAGGCATTTAAGTAAAGGGTGAAGGAGACACTTAGAAGCAGACAGTTGAAAGAAGAGGAAAAAAAAGTTCCAGACAATGGCAAAATTACTAAATGTATCCCGGATTCAAAATGGAGAACAAGCAAAAACCATGTCATTTAGGAATCCTTGGCTGTCTGTTGTCTTGAAAGTCTTTGAGGGATTCAAGTAGACAGCAGGCTCCCAATCAACTCATCTCCACAAGCAGACTGATATTCAAAGAGGAGTGGAGCAGAAGTCTTTGTTAATCATAATAAAGAATTTGCTGCATTCAAATGAAATAACAGCGGAGTGGAAGCAAGCCAGGGCAACACCAGTTTCCCAGGCGGGAATAAAGGCAGTGCTGGGAAATTATAAAGCCTTCATCTCCATGTCTGTAATTTGCAAAATAATGGAAACAATAGCAGGGTAAGTTTGCCAAATACATTTACAAATGAGTATCATTCCCTTTAATCAGGCTAGAGATAACCAGCGAGGCTGCTGGGGAGTGGGGGAGGGGTCACTGCCCCGCTTCCCCCAGGATAGAGTCTAGGACACCGTGAATACATTAATGACTTGACTTGATCGACTTTAGTGCCCAGATGAATTATCATCCAAGTGTGACAGTTAATAGCCACCATCAACTTCACTGGATATGGAATTACCTAGGAGACACACCCAGGGGCTAGCTGAGAGAGTGTGAAAGGTTTAAAAGACCAGGAAGGATCCACCCTGGGTCTCTGCACCACCATCCCACATGCTGAGATCCTGAAGGGAACACCGTGGTTTAAAACCAGCAGCATAGTGGGTGGTGCTAGTCACCTCCTCCTGGCTGTGGACTCGATGTGTGGCCAGCCTCCCCCCTGCTCCTTTGCCTCATTTTCCCCACTGTACACCTCAAACCAGGAGCCCAAACCAACCCTTCTTCTTCTTTTTTTTTTTTAAGATTTATTTTATTTATTAAATATAAGTACACTGTAGCTGTCTTCACATACACCAGAAGAGGGCATCAGATCTCTTTACAGATGGTTGTGAGCCACCATGTGGTTGCTGGGAATTGAACTCATGACACTGGAAGAGCAGTGGTGCTCTTAACCACTGAGCCATCTCTCCAGCCCCAACCCTTCTTCTTCTTTTTTTTCTTTTCTTTCTTTTTTTTTTTTTTTTTTTTTTTTTTTTTTTTGGAGGTGGAGACCGAACCCCGGGCCTTGCGCTTCCTAGGCAAGGGCTCTACCACTGAGCTAAATCCCCAACCCCCAACCCTTCTTCTTTAAGTCTCTCTCGCCAAGTGTTTGTCACAGGGGTGACTGACTCATAAAGGTTCTAGTGCACCCATTACAGACAAGGTTAAAACAGCAAGGAAAGCAAAATATTCTCTGATCAATGAAGCCTCCCAAGAGTGCTTGCTCTGTCTGTCTGTCTGTCTCTGTTATTGTCTGTTCTCTCTCTCTCTCTCTCTCTCTCTCTCTCTCTCTCTCTCTCTCTCTCTCTGTTCCCCTTCCCCTTAAAAAGCCCAAATGGGGCATAAAATTAGAAGGCCATTTAAGTCACAGAAACTTCCTGGAACTGAATGGAAACCGCCTAGGGTGAACATGCTCCCAACGGTCACCTGGCAGGTTCTCCTTCCAATGCAGCAGTGTTTGAGCAGCTTCCTGGGATGTTACTCCAAGCTCTCTTCCCACGCTCCTTCAGCTCTGTTGCATGCTGTCCCTTACATGACTTCACAAACGTGGTTTTTCCACACGTCTTGCATTGCATTTGATTTATGTAACTTGAATACTTAGTTCACAGAGGAAACGCTTTGGACTTATAGAAATAGTGCCATTTGGGATAAGGTATAGCAGACCTGGGCCCAGGAGCTGGAGCCCAAGAAAGATCTTCGATCTCCCTGGACGCTCGGCACCAGTTTCAAGGCTGTAGCTTCTGTCTGTCCACGTGACTTCAGTGCCCCTAACTAGTTCCTGTTGTGAGTTCAGTTCCACCGTCCATGTAGCTTTAAGAGTCAGAGGCTCCTCTCCCCTGGCTTTCTCCTTCCTTGATTCTTCAACCTGGAAATGCCTTCATATTTCAGTAATCCAGGCCAATGGACTTAAAGTCACTAAATTTTACACACAAAATACCCCTTTTCATCCACTGCCACTCTCACAGCTGGACACAGAGATGTGTTCCTCCTTCTGCCTGCACTGGAATCCATGTACTTCTGTCTCTGTGGAGACCTCACATCAGTCTGAGTCAGGCTGTGCTTAACATCTAAGTCAGTTCTTGAACCCAGGGCTGCTTCTAGCTAACCCCAGACCCCACTACATGGCTTCAGACTTGACCTCCTGAATGGAACCAGTCTTCCTGTCTGACTGCTCACTCTGAGCCCTGAAACCTCTCTCCCATCCCAACAGTACAGAAGATAATATCTTTCTAAAAGCTTCTAACAACTCCCTCATTTCTAAATCATTACCTTGTTACTTCTCAAACCCTAAGACAAAAGGGTAAGGTGCCTACCTCACATATCAAATCAGACTTGACCTCCAGGTTCTCCCAGCATCCCTCAGTCCCTACCTGTTACAGGGTATGGATGGCATACCATCCCCTACCCTAAACTTCTTCAGCCCAGGGGCCAGGCTGCCCTTCTCCCAGCTGCCCTTCCTTGTATAATCCGGCCATTTTGGTTACCCCTCCCTCTTTGGGCCTCCTGGCTGGTGCTCCACCCCACCTTCTCACGGGTTCAGGGTCATGACCACTCTGGACTCTCCCAGATGTCCCTGCTTCTGGCTGTGCTCTCCCACATATCTACCATAAACCTTTTTAGTGACTGATCCTTTTACCAATGTTCTCCATGCAAATTTCCTCTCAGTTTTGAGCAAGTCACTGTCTGGTGACTTTGCAGTCATCGCTCTGCCCAAAGGAACCTGAGAGACTGTGCTGAGCCTCTGCTTCTGTATTCTCATGATTTGAGCCCCTCACTTGGTTCCGACACCTAGATTCTAGGAGATTTCCTGTTTGTTCCTGTTCTGCTTCTTTCAAGACATACCCAGCTTTCTTCTGAAAGCTTCCCTGTCTGACCCTGTAGCCTGCTTCCTTGTCTTCCCTCTGTCCTTCTCCTTCTGTATTGGGAGTTGATGGTTTCACCGTCTACCCAGTTTTCCTGGGGCAAAAAGCTAGGATCAATCCACACTTCAAATGTGTGTGTACATATGTGTATGTGTGCATGTGTGCATCTGTGTGTGTGTGCATGTGCGCATGCATGCATGTGTGCATGTGTGTGTGTGTGTACATCTGTGTGTATATGTGTGCGCATGTGTGTACATGTGTTTACACATAAATGCCCTGTGCATATGAAGGACAGAAGTCAATGTTAGGTGTCGTCCTCAGTTGTTTCTCCATCTTATATTGGAGACAAGGTCTCTCACTGAATTGGAAACTCGCCAATTCAGCTGGACTGTCTTGGCCAGTGTACTTCAGGGAGATTCCTATCTGAGCTTCCCAATATTGTGACTATAGGCTAAATACTGCCATGCCTGGCACATAGGTTCATGGGTAATTCAGGTCAGACACCAAGTTACCAGATTAGTCATTAGTCAGCTCCTAATTCTGGCCTTCCTGTGCCTTACCAACCATGGCCAACCAACCACCAATGCCCTCAAATTCTTCCCTATACATTTTCCTGTGAAACCACCTGACTTCCTCTGTGTTTTGGATTGAGTCTGAAGTGCCCCTATCGGCTCATATTCTGGATGCATATTCTCCATCTGGTGCTGCTGTTTGGGGAGCTGTAGGACCTTCAGGGGGTGGGGTCTCACTAGGGGCAATGTAGAACTTTCCAGGTTATACCCAGCACCTGGTTCCAGCCAGCCTTCTAATTCCTGGTGTGCTGTGAGGAGAAAGGCCCCTGCTATGTACTTCTGCAGCTATGACCTGCACTGTCATGTCATCCCCCGCAGGCATGCAGGGAACCCTCTGAAACCATGAGCCTATCTCATCTCTTCTCCTTTAAGTTGCTTCTGTCAGGAACCTGTGACTACCACAATGCAAGCAAGAGTCTCACCATCCTCAGTGCTGTGGACATGCCTGGAGCCCTCACTGTGCCGTGTAAATTCTTGGAACAGCTTTCTTCCTGGTCTCTCTGCCTGGGTTCTACTTCATCAGTCTTCCCCATTCCTGCCAACATCCTAGCATGAAACTAAAATTCAGCCATGGGTCTCTGTTCCTAGCCATCTCCTATAGTTCCTCATTATCTGTGTCATCCCTGATCCTGAGTGCTCCGCCACCTCGAGTTGTCTCCTACCCCATTTATTACCTCCACCACCTACACCTCATCCCATCAGCATTGCCCTCAGATGCCATTTGGTCTCATCGTTGCATGCATTTGTATCCAAAGCCTAGCATAGTCATGGGCAACACCTCAGTACAAAGGATTCTGACACTGCTTTGTTCCAGTGCATGCGTGCGTGTGTGTGTGTGTGTGTGTGTGTGTGTGTGTGTGTGTGTGTGTGTGTTGGAGGCAGGGCGTCTCTCTTCTGCCTGGGACTCTTTCACATATTGGTGACTTATTTTTGTCTTGTTAATATTTGTTGACATGTCTCCCCTTCTGGACTCTGAACTCCTGGGGGGCAAAGTGCAGGCATTTACCTTTGTATACACTAGCAAGGCACTTATACAATGGTTAATGAAATGAGCTCAGCTGAACTGAGGACAAGAACTTTCCCTTAGCATTTTCCATGCTGTGGAAGATAGAGTCTGCAAATTCTGTGACCAATTTAATGTTGGGTCTTGGTTTTGTTTCTGTACCATCTATCATAGTACCTAGAGATGCATGAACGAGTTGCTTCCTTGATAAATACTGCGTGTTCTTAGTCTCACCCAGACAGACTCCCATGAGGCTATTAAAAAAAAGTGTGGGCCTGGCCCAACGGTGTGAGCTCAGGAGAACCAGCCCCACCCCTTGGGGAGCTGCTGTAAGAGGGAGAGCTGGCCCAGCCCCTCTCCTGGCCAAAGCAGGGGAGCTGGCTCTGGGGGTACAGGCACAGAAGAGCTGTCGTTATGAACAACTCAACTCAACTACCACCCAGACCCAGATCCAGGGCTTTGGGTTGGTCCCACTCCAGCATCTTCCCCATCTATGAGCTGCTGGAGCATACGTATTAAGGGACTGGTCCCACAGATCCAAACCTGCAGGATCTCCATGACAGGGCAACAACAAGAGATAGGAGAGGAGTCCCAGTGAGGATCCAGTATTGATGATGCAGCAGGAGCCAGGGGCCTTGAATCAGGCCAATGGCTCATTGCAGTGAACATTTATAAGGAAAGCTGTTGGGCAAAAGGGTATACTGTGTGACGCACCTCAGTTTTCACAGAGAGACTTTTTGTTTTTATTTTTTATTTTTTGTTTGCTTTTGTGGGAGGGGGTGTTGCAAGGGCAAAGGGCAGATAGGGAAGGACAGAGAGGTAAGTAGGATTGGGATGCACAATGTGAAACTCACAGAGAATCAATAAAAAGTGTTTAAAGGACCAGATTGGCTGCCATATAAAACCAATTATATATTAATAAAATAATTTGGGAAGTCTGGCTGCCCTGTGTACACCTCCTGAGAACTCTGGTAGCAAGAGACTAAAACTATGTGAGAAGCCCCACATGATCCCACTTCCCTAGCCTGAACCCTCTGCTCTTTAGCAGGGAACCCTCAGAGATCAGAGATCAGATTGTGGAGTGTCCAGGTTCTGGGAATCTGGATCGAACTGAGATGTAGATAAAAAAGGGAGAGGAAAGGAAACACACACACACACACACACACACACACACACACACACACACACACACTCTCACTCACCACATACACTCACACACACTCACAAACACTCAATGCTGGGACCAGAAGCCTTGGGGACATAAGTGGTCTCTACCAGGGGGCTGCATTAGCAGACCAAGAGCCACATCCTAAAAGGCAGCTTTTTGAGGGCTAATTTCAGGCTTCCTGAGACAGCTGTGTTTCAGACTTCACATTTATTAAGGATCTCATGTCTTGACAAGAAATTCCCTGTTCCTTTGGCTCTTACTGATGAAGTGGCCGAAGTTCTTCAAACAAAACAGGTAGAGCTTTGGAAACAAATAGACACATAATCCAGATCCCAAACCCTTTATGGCCACCACAGGTGTGGATCTTTCCAAACAGCAGAGCTTACAGTAGCCTAGGAGCTCTGACCCAAAGTGCTTTTCGCACAGAAGCAAGTAAGCGGTGTCCACCCAGTCCTAAGAATACTTTTGTCGAAAAAGGGGTACATTCACAAGTACTGTGAATTGCCAATCTGCTTAGATGCTCTGCCCCTTCCCAGCTTGGGTACTCAGCTCAGTGCCCAGCACAACTCATGGTAAGAAGCCTGTTACAGGAAGAGAATTCCAGAGTGCAGGCTCTAGGTTAACCCTGCTCTGCCCCCAACACCTGCTGCGACTCGTCTCTTGGTGTTGGCTCTCCCTAGAGATCCTTTCCAAGTCCATGAGCATGTTCTGCCAAGCAGGGTGTTGTTTCTGCATATTGCCAGGCAGGGGTGAGGCTCAGGTGCTCAGGACACTGGAGAAGCAGACTTGGGGCCAAGATAAGAGAGAGGACATGTGGTGGTTTGAATAGGAATGGCCCCCATAGACTCGTGTGTTTGAATGCTTGGCCATAGGGCGTGGCACTATTAGGCGGTGTGGCCTTGTTGGAATAGACATGGCACTGTTGGAGGAAGTGTGTCCCTAGGGGTGGGCTTTGAAGCTCAAACAAGGACTAGTGTCTCAATCTCCTGCTGCTGCCTGCAAATCAAGATGTAGAACTCTTAGCTCTTTCTCCAGCACCATGTCTGCCTGCGTGCTGCCCTGACTCTGGCCATGATGATGATAGACTAAACCTCTGAACTAAGTCAGCCCCAACTAAATGTTTTCCTTTGTAAGAATTGCTGTGGTCATGATGTCTCCTCACAGCAGTAGAACACCACTAAGACAGGAGGGGAGGAAGAGGAAGACAAAGGAAAGAAGAAAGAGGAGTCAGAAGGAAGGCTGAAAGGAATTATAAAACATTGAAATAAAATTTTCAGTTATAAAAAGTTAAGCATCCTCTTCCATCTGCTTCCCCATGCAGTTACCGTCTCTAACATCAGTAGCTTATACAGAGAAGCTCCCCCTTTCAGTCCCCTACACAAAACAGAGCATAATTTGTGTGTCTGGGCTTTTGGTTGGTTTGGTTTGTCTGTTACAGGGTCTCAAGTAGCTCACCCTAGCCTAGAACTCACAATATAGCAGACAGAGACCTTGAACACTGGATCCCTCACAGCTTCGGGTGCAGGGCTTACAGACCTCAACACCATGGCCAGCTCCATTTCAGGGTACTCTTTCCACATTCTGAGATTTGTGCTGCTGCAAGGCACCTGCTGCTTTCTCTGGAGCCTTCCAGAAGTCTTGGCCTCTCTGACACCCTCCGTGGCAGAAGCAGAGAGGAAGCAAAGTGTGTCCTGTGCCCATTTTAATATGGCTGTGTTACAGAGCTGCAGCCTCACTGTCCATCCCTGGCAACACGAACCGGTGTGGGCAGTGAGAAGAACACTTACATTATTACTGCAGCTCTTGGAAGAAGAAAACAGGAAGGTACCAAGGCCTCCCACTGGGGTGTTCAAAGTCCCTTGTCTCCTTAAGACCAGCTGCAAGTGACACTTATTTCTAACATTAATATTCTTATTCCTGTTCTGCTGATAGTTTTATTTTTTCATTGACTGAAACCTTTAAAGAAAAGAATTCTACTCCAAAATACAGGGCTGTGCACTGTAAGCAAAGCACAGGGACTTCCGAATGTAAATCAGTGAGGCCTCATCCCTGCCTTGAGCATGTTTATAGACGAATAGTTCTTGAGAAAATAAATTGAAAGCATATATACTATTATGTAGACACACATAAGCCCAGGAATGAATACATATAAATGTTTTTATGCACTCATATACACAGCAGGGGACATCTGTGCTGCAGAGGGAGGAGGGAGTCCTTTCTGAGGACCACCCTGGAGCTGGATGCAGACAGGTGAAGAGTCCAGAGAGAGGAGGGCGAACTGCACATAGGTAACCACGCTTTAAATGGAGGAGGGGAAGGGGTGGGTGCTAGCACAGTTTGACTCGGGCCCTTTCTTTGACAAATGTTGAAAGGTGAGATGAACAGAGAGGTTGGGATGGATGCTGGAGGGCTCCTCAGCAGAGGTCAGAAGGGAGAGGGGAGAGTCACAGCACCATCACCCTGGCAGTTGGAGAGCCATTGGAGATGAGTGCTTTGGGAAATCCTGAGTAGCCAGGGCTCCCTGTGGTAACTCTTGCCGGTCATCCTAGCGGAGGCAAGAGGCTTAGAGGTTCAAGGTCACCCTCAGTTACTCAGTAACTTCTAGGCTGGCCCGGGTTACAAGAGACAGGCAAACCACTAATTAGTAAATAACTCTGGGGCTAGAGAGATGACTCAGCAGTTGAGAGCACTGACTGCCCTCCCAAAGGTCCTGAGTTCAATTCCCAGCAACCACATGGTGGCTCACAACCATCTGTAATGAGATCAGACGCCCTCTTCTGGTGTGTCTGAAGACAGCTACAGTGTACTCATATACATGGAATAAATTTTTAAAATCTTAAAAAAAACAAACAAAACAACTCTGAAGCAATCTGGTGATAGAGCAAAGGAAGCTGAATGAGGATTAGAGCCATGTAAAATGTGAGAAGAAATAGAAGGCCTGTCAGAAGAGGCCTGAGGACTGTGTTGGGGGAACTCTCCTGGAAATTCCGAGAGCAAGCCTCCCAAGGCACAGTGCACACAGTGTTTAGTGACAGAATTCCTTAATCTTGCTAAGCCTCTGGGGGCATCCTGGCTTTATGGGACAAGAAGCTTTGGCAAGTCCAAGAAACTTTTTTTTTTTTCTTTTTTCTTTTTTTTGGAGCTGGGGACCGAACCCAGGGCCTTGTGCTTGCTAGGCAAGCGCTCTACCGCTGAGCTAAATCCCCAACCCCAAGTCCAAGAAACTTTTAAGGAGAAAATGTATAAAATAGTTAAGAGGTAAGAGCATCTTTAGAGTAAAATTATATATTTATATATATATTATATATAATATATAGAGAGTAAAATTATATATATAATTATATATATAGCAAATTACATGTAACAAAAAGCTGAAAACAGCAACTCTACGACATAACTTTCTTTTTTTTTTTTTTTTAAGATTTATTTATTTCATGTATGTGGGTACATTGTCACTGTCTTCAGACACCAGAAGAGAGCATTGGATCCCATGACAGATGGTTGTGAGCCACACCATGTGGTTGCTGGGAATTGAACTCAGGACCTCTGGAAGAACGGAACGGTCAGTTAGCCCGTAACATTGTTTACCTACATTTTTTTCTCCATCTTTTCTTCTTTTACAAAAACAAATCAATAAGTTGCAGAACATAAAGTTTACCATTTCCAAGTGTACCATCCAGTGTTTTTTTTGTTTTTGTTTTTTTTTTTTCTGTCACCTCAAAAAGAAACCTCCATGTCCACTCCAGGGTTATACTGTTTCCCTCGCAAACACCTCCCCAGCACCCACCCACTTCCTGTCTTATGGGACCGCCCATCCACTTCCTGTCTGTGTGGGAGGGTTAGCCTTCCCTCCTCTGGCGTGGGACAAGGTGTGAGAGTTTTCACATCACTGCCTCGATTGACCGTCTCTATCGCCCTACCTTCAAATCACTAATTTTTCCACCTAATCAGACCTACTATTGAGTACTTCCAGTGAGCTGTGAATTTCAGTTATTATACATCTGGGCTCCAGAATGTCTATTGGACTTAAAAAAGAAAAACAAATCAACAGACAATCTCTGTCTCATTATCAATACAATGCACTTGGAAAGTCTGATGCTTTTCAACTTTTAATGAAGAAACTGAATATTTTATTGGTTATTTTCCTGTAAAACTGTTGCTTAACCAGTAAAGCAGAGCCAACAGATACAGCACACTGCACAATTAAGATAACATTGTTCTTCATGAGTCCCTATTCAACTAAAACACTTTCCTCCACACCCAGTGGTTCCAGCAGGATGGTCATTAAATATCTTGACCTAGATTCAGAGATAAAAGTAAGCAAGTTACAATATTATGTAAAGCTCTAACAACGTTATCTGTGAAATATGTCACCTCTTATAAACAGTTTTATCACAGATAATCCCATGAATTCTGAATATAGGAGCCTAGAGCCAAGTCTAAAAATAACGAGGGGCGCAGGCTGCAGAAATGACTCAGAGGTTAACTGCACCTGCAACTTGTAGTGGTTTGGGTGAGCAATGGCCCCCATAGGCTCATGATCCCTAGTTGGTGCCGCTGTTTGAGGAGGTGGTAGAACCTTGCTGGGGGGAAGTATGCTCCTGGGGTAAACTCTGAAGGGCTCACAAGCTTGTCCACTTCCTGTCCTCTCTGCTTGCTGTTTGTGGTTGAAGATACAGTCACTCAGCTACCTTCCCTGTATTGTGGACTCTCCCTCTGGAGTCATAAACTCCCCCTTATGCTGTCTTTGTTATCAGATATTATCACAGCTAAGGAAAGTAATATTTTTACAGAGGACACAAGTTCCTTTCCCAGCTATGTCCACAACTTCCTGGAACTCCAGTTCCGAGGAATCCCACATCTTCTCCTGCTATCCTTGGGCATCTTCTCCAGGTGTGATGGACATGTACATGCATGTGTGTGCACACGAGCGAACACACAAAAACACACAAAGATAAATGTAAACAAACGAATAAACCCTTAAATCAGTAGTGTTTCTCTCAGCAGTGTGGAGAAAGTTCCTTTGCCTAATGTTGTTATTTTCTGTCTTCCACCTCCACTAGCCTTAGACAGCTCTGCTGGAAGGGTTCACATCCCCTTGTCTATTTAAGGTGCTACGTTCAGTCCGCAGTAAGACGTCCATATCTCTCACACACTTTTCACGCCTGAGTCACCCACTTCTGAAGGGTGATGCAGGGTCATCTTTATGAGCAAGTCCCTCCAAACAAGCTCTGCTACCAAGCCCTGGGTGTTCAGCATGTGTCCCGTGCATGTCCACTTCTCCTGAAAGAGAGCAGCACTCAGTGGCAGCTTCCCTTTCCCAATGTCCCAAGTCTACCTTGTTCTTCCAGGTTCTGAGCCAACTTCAGACAGACCACAGCCATCATCTCTTAAAGTCTGCCATGCAAAATGGGTCATTCACACTTTTTTATTATTGGTTTTCCAGACATGCTTTCTCTGTGTAGCCCTGACTGTCCTTGAACTCACTTTGTAGACCAGGCTGGCCTCACAAAGACACAGTTGCTTCTTCTTCTGGAAGTAAAGGCATGGGCCGCCACCACCTGACTCATTCCCAGTTTTTAGTATCAGTTCCTGTGGAGATGAACCAGGGCATTTCCCCATATGTGCATGTGGTGGTTCGATATGTTTGGCCCAGGGAATCACACTATTAGGAGGTGGGTGTGGCCTTGTTGGAGTAGGTTGGGCCTTATTGAAGGAAGTGTGTCACTGTGAATGTGGGCTTTGAGACCCTCCTGGTAGTTGCTTGGAAGACAGTCTCTTCCTGGTTGGCTTTGAGTCAAGATGTAGAACCCTCAGCTCCTTCAGCACCATGTCTGCCTGGACACTGCCATGCCATGATGATAATGGACTGAACCTCTGAACCTGTAAGCCAGCACCAAGTAAATGTCCCTTATAAGAGTTGCCTTGGTCATGGTGTCTCTTCCCAGCAATGGAAACCCTAACCAAGACAGTGCACTAACAAATGGTCAGCATTCGAAAGACCAATCTTCCCTACAATATAATTTACATTGTGCTTGACCAACCCAACCCCTTGTGGGGTTTTCTAGTCAATCATGGAGAGATTGGAAGAAATATCCTAAAAGAGAGATCCATTCCACAAAGATTTGGGAGGTTTAAAAAAAAAAAACCTATCACCTTACTTCATGAATATGTATGTAATATAGCTCATACATATTCATGAAATGGCTTTAAAATCCTCAACACAGAACCTGCTGTACTGTGCCCCTCTTTCAGTGCAGCCTACTCCAATCTGTGGAGTGCTTATTTACTTGGCTAAATAAACTGCTTAAACTGTTGATTGATATTTTCTTCAAGAATACATAGACACCTACAATAATCCAGTCATGTTTCTCTCTGAATTCACATTCTCCAGACCCCACAACGTGGGTCCCTGCAGTATTCCCACTTAAATACCCCACCTCAGCAAGCTACACAGTGATGGGCAGTCCTTACTAGGCACCAGGCTTGGCGTAGGTTGCATTCCAAGGCTTGCCAGCTCCTCCCACTCTCTGCCATGAGCACAGGAACCTAGAAGGTGACCTGGCTTGGTATTTATTTTCTTGGGTTTGTTTCCTTCCATTTAAAAAACAAAAAACAAAATAAAAAACAAAACAAAACAAAAAAATAAGAAGGGCCTGTGTGTTGAGGCCTGGCTGAACATCACCAGGCAATTTACATTTCTGCCCTAATCAGGCCCTTCCTGAACCCACATACCTTTCAGATTCCCAGGAAGTATATGTGAACTTTCCACAGGTTTTGCGGACCTCTTGCTTCCCAACCTTTTCTCCCTAACTTTTTGGTTTATGCCAACTGTTAACTGTGACCTTAGGCAGTAGCAAACAAAGCATTTGCCTTTGAATGCTCTTGACTAAGCCCTCCCTCCTCTCTGGTAGCTTTTGCACTGGGCCACTTCCAAATCAAGAGCAGTTAAAGATAAGCCTTTGAAGCTGCCTTTCCACAGTCTCCAAGTGTATTTTTTAAAAAGAAACTAATTATTATTCTTTTTAAATGAGGTCTATTCTGTCCCACTGGTACTTGAAATCCAGGCTGTTCTCTACAATGTGACCTGGAGCTGGGATGGAGATTAAGATTAAAAACCACCAAAGCATTCACAACTGATCCCAGTTTCCAGAGTTTTCCTTGAATAGACACTTTCTAGGTGATGGTACCCATCTTCAGTGGCAGCGCTCTGGAAGCAGAGGCAGGTGGATCTCTGAGTTCAACGCCAGTCTGGTCTACAGAGTAAGTTTTAGGACAGCCAGAGCTACACAGAGAAACCCTGTTGGGGGTTGGGGTGGGGCCAAAAACAAAAGAAAATAACTAAAATGACCTTGTGACTATAGATCTCTTGTTAACTTTGTTTTAAGTTTCTGAGTATGAGTATGTTACTTACAAGTATTTCTGTCACTGAGAGCAGAAGGGGACATCAGATCCCAATTATTAACATTAACCCTAGAACGGAAGTTATAGATGTTTGTGAGCAGACAATACTCGGATTGAACTCAGGCCCTCTAGAAGAGCAGCCATTAAACATTAAGCTTAACCATTAAGCCATGCCTCCAAACACAGACTCTAGAGATCTAAAAAGCCAATTATGAAAGCTTCGGCCTCTTGCTTTGCTTTAAGGATCAGAGCACTGGAGTCCACAGGCCACCATCTTCTTAGACTGTATTAGACACTTCTCTCTGTATTCCTTTTGATTATTTATTGATACAGTAACAAGTTTGTAAAAATAATATCCTGCTGAGCTGAATTTACCCATGGCAGGGATGATGTGACATGGTTACTGTCCCTGGAACAGAGCCAGCAGGGCATGGGCCTCTATGAGTGTCAATGGTTGCTATGGGTGTAAGGCTTGTTTGTATAATATATATATAATATATATATATATATATATATATATATATTCCTCATGTTCCTCCTTCTGGAAATATTCTCACTGCCAAGGTTATCGAGGAATGTTCTCCCTGCTAAAGTTAATGACACCATGATAATTAGATGCAGTATGAGCCTAGGAGGCAAGGGTGTGGCTATGTGTCACCAAAATAGTAAACACTGGGACTTTCAGGACAGCCCTTAAGGCTGTGGGAAAGAACTCTGAAAACATGAGTTCAAAAATATATAATTTCTCGGGGTTGGGGATTCAGCTCAGTGGTAGAGCACTTGCCTAGGAAGCGCAAGGCCCTGGGTTCGGTCCCCAGCTCAAAAAAAAAAAACCAAAAAAAAAAAAAAATATATATATATATATATATATATAATTTCTCAACTGTACAAAATATAAGGATGCAATATGAATTGTATAAGGAGCTTCACAGATCTAAGAGAACAGAGGCAGCGACACTATGAGCCAGATTGTCACAAAGATACTAAGGAAGGAGATAAGGGATTTGGGAAGTGGTGATCACGGGGCAATACCCCACCCAGCTAAGGTTTTTCCTTTCTGCTTACAAAGGCAGGCAGATCCCTGAGTTCAGGGTCAGCCTGGGACAGAGTAAGGTTATATTCAAGCATGATAAACATGACCCAGCTAGCTTATTGTCTGTGCTTAACAAAGGCAGGCTGATCTCTGAATTTTTTTGCAATGTTAAAAAAGCAAAACTTTTCCTAAGGAAAAGTTGTAATTATTGATAGAAGCCTGTGAGATGGTTTATCAAGGAAAGGCCCTTGCCATCAGCCTTAATCATAAGAGTTCAAGCCCTGATACCACATTGCAGATGGAATAAGCCAACTCCTGAAAGTCCTGCTTTGATCATGATGTGCCCTGCTCAACACATGATAGATAGATAGATAGATAGATAGATAGATAGATAGATAGATAGATAGATAATTTAAAATTACAAATTAAAATTTTCATTTCATTTTATTTTGAGACAAGGTTTCTTGTAGCCCAGGTTGATTTCAACTTGCTATGTGGCCAAAATTAACTCTTGCCTCTTTTTTTTCCCAACATAATATTTTTTGGGGGAATTTCATACAGTGCACTCTGATCATACTCACTCCTCTTTCCTCCCTGGTCCACCCTCCTGCCCTTGTGCCCCCTCTCCAAATACACCAAGTTTAATTTGTTTTGTCCATATACTCAGTGGAGCATGGTCAAACTCCCAGTGGCCAATCCCTTAAAGAAAACTGAGTCCTTCTCCTCCCCCAACTCTGCCACCAGAAGCCATCAGCATCTTTGTCACATTTTTAAAGGACTCACTTTAATAGTTTCCTGTCTGGACTGTTTCTCTTTTTTTGGTGGTGGTGGTGGTGGTGGTGGTGGTGGTGGTGGTGGTGTGTGTGTGTGTGTGTGTGTGTGTGTGTGTGTGTGTGTGACAGAACCTTCAATATCTCTCATTCTCAGTTAAGTTTCCAGTCATTGATACCACTGCAAAAGAAGCTTCCCTACCCATAGCAGCCAGCGGCAGCAGGGACCTTGGACATCCACCCAGCCTCTGGTGACAGAATGATCACAGACACCAACATTAACTCTCAACTCTCAATCCTCTGGGTTCTACCTCTCAAATGTGCTAGGATTACAGGCTTGTACCACCATGTTGCCACATTAGCAAAATATCTACTCTCCCCAGGTAGGGCACGCACAACAGACCACAGAGTTAATTAGGGGTACCTGCAAGAGCATGGGTGGTTACTTACAGGATAGTGGACAATGTATGAGTGGCTACACCACCTAAGAAGACTCTTTCTACCATCGACTATTAATAATTTATGCATCTTTGGGGGTGGTGCTAGGGGTGGGAGGAGCAGGGTCTCATGTATGTTAATGGGCTCAATCTTGTGCATGTTTCCTGCAGGTAATTACAGTTGCTGGCAGTTTAAAAGGGTGAGTCTATGTTTTGCCCAAAGACATCGTTCAATAATCCTCTGTCCCTTCCTCATACTCCAACATTCTCTCCACCCTATCTTTCACAATGTTTCCTGAACCTTGGAGGGTGTTTAATGAAAATCCCATTTAGGTCTGAGCATTCAACCATCAGTTGGTCTCAGCACCTTCACCAGTTATAGGTCTCTAAAGCCCCATTGCAAAGAAGCTTCCCTCATCAAGGATAGCAACAGCAACAATCTGTGGGCAAAAAAACATAGATGTTTAGAAATCAATTTGATAGACTCATCATAACCATTTAGCAAAACAGCAGCAACAGCTTTTCTACCAAGACCTATCTCTGCCTCAGCTGTAGCTGACTGACTTACATGAATTTTCTTCTGAGAGGTAGCTCTTGAATTTCATCAGGAAGTACTGTTGTACCAGCATGCACATTGCCTGGTTTGAATAAAAATGGCTCCCGTAGGCTCATATATTTGAATATTTACTCCCCAGTTGGTGGGAGTGTTTTGGAAGGATTAGGAGGTGTGGCCTTGTTGAAAGAGGTGTGTCACTAGGGATGGGCTTTGAGGTTTCCAAAGCCCACTCATTCCCAGTTAGTTCTCTTTTCTCTGCCTCTTGCTTGTGGATCAATGTAATCTCTCAGCTACTGCTTCAGCACCGTACCTGCTTGCCTGCTCTGATGCGCCCCACCATAGGCTTACCTTCTGAAACTGTAAGCCCCAGTAAACTCTTTCTTCTATGTGTTGCCTTGGTCAAGTCTCTTTACAGCAACAAAAAAGTAAGACGCAGGGTCTGTAGCCAAGTAGGATTATTGGCCACAACTTTCTTTTAGTAGCTTCTTCAGCACCTTCCAGCACTATGAAAGCTAACTGACAGAGAAGAATCTTCTTGCTAGTTTGATTTCTTCATGTTGAGGAAAATGATGACTTTAGCAATAGAGTCTGACCATCCAGTTCTGCTGGGTAACCAGAAGCAATGGCAGTGGCCTGTATGTTGGGAGCTTCAGGGACCTCCTTGTTGAACAGCTCATAGGGACAGAGCTTATCTCTGCCATCGGAATTTTTCACTTAATAGTCTTCTGTTTTCTGGGATCATCGTTTTTAGTATTGAATGAAGTTTAACTTTTTCAAACGTGTGGCTTATTGAGCCTGTTTGTACACCGTCACCAGCGGCTGGGGTGTCTCCTCCCTCATGTTCTGGTATGCGATACAAATCTTTTTTTCACACATGCAAGGTATTTTTGTTAAAAAGCTTAAGCATTGTATTAACATTTACAGACACAGACTATGGTAGGATTTTCATTCACCGTCTTGGGTGGCATTGGCATTTTGCCAGACCATAACATTCCCAGGAATCTCACAGCCTTGCCTGCCTCTTGCACCTTTTGTGGGATGTCTGTCCACCCTCCTATCTCTAGATGGCCTTTCACATCTTTCAGATACTTTTCTACATCTGTAGCATTCGGTGTCTGTGGCGGAATCCTTTCACAACAGTGAAAGGTCTCTGAAGGCCACATCATTCCAAGCCAAGGGCCAGTTGATTGCCGTACTCAGCAGCTAAATGATACTACAGAAAAGTGTTAATAAGGTCCAATAAGGCAGGGGAAGAAGCCATCCCTTACATCCTTACATTAACTGCCTCCTTCTCCCCCTCCCCCAAATCAGTGCTGGGGGCCTAGAGAGGTGGCCGAGCACTTGCTGTTCTTGTAGAAGATGCAATCCCATTGCCCACACTAGGCAGGTCAGGTTACAGATACAATCGCTGTAACCCAAGTTTCAGGGGATCTAAAGTCCTCTTCTGGCCTTTGTGGGCATCTGCATGCACATAGTGTGTGTGTGTGTGTGTGTGTGTGTGTGTGTGTGTGTGTGTGTGTGTATGTAAAGGACACATTAAAGGTTAAAGAGAGGCGTGCATATAAAATAAAAATAAATCTTAAACAACAACAGTGTTGGACCCAGTGGCATGGGGGAAAGACACTGCCATGAAGCCATCATACACCACCCCACTTCCAAAGGCTGCCAGTCCACCATGCTCTGCCCGGTCCAGAGCCAAGGGGGAGCAGGAGCATGTTTCTGCATGTCAAACTTCCTATTGCTATTTGGATTGGACCCCCAAGTCTGTCAGGCTCTGGGCTGTGGGGTATTCAGAGGGTATTCACAGGAGTGTAGGCACTTATGGGTAGCTACAAGCAGGCTCCTCCCAAGCAACAATTAAAAGATACCACCACCATCACTACCAACACCACCATCACCACTACCGCCACCACCAATAACAACACCATCACCACCACCACCATCACCACCACCACCACCACCATCAGCTTTTCTCTCTTGGTACCATTTGTAAATGTAACTTTAATATAATTTAATATAAATCTATATAGTAAATTAATATGGTGTTTGTATTTCTTTATCCTAGCTACTTCCCAATAACAACACAGAGAGACCAAGACTTATTTTCAAACTTCAGTTCCTGGGCAGTCTATCTTATTCCCCTAATCTGGCACCTCCCAACCATAATCTCAATAATACTTATATTACAGCTTTCCATTCTCCAGCTGAACTTCATGAATGCTTTACTCCCTGTCTGCAGGACTGATCTTAATCTGCCTCCCTCTCCCTCTCCCTCTCCCTTTCTGCCCCTCCTTCTGCCCCTCCCTCTCCCTCTCCCTCTCCTCTCCCTCTCCCTCTCCCTCTCCCTCCCTCTCCCTCTCCCTCTCCGCCCTTTTCCTAGCTAGTGGAAGTTCTGTTCTATTCTCTCCTCTGCCCAGCCATTGGGTGATCAGTATTTATTGACAAGGCAAAGAATTGTCTACACAAACTTAAACAAGAGATTCTAGACATAAGTATTACAGTGCTGTGTCTGGGTCGAGACAAGATATGAGGACAAAGAGATCAGCATCTGAATGACACATGGATAACCTTTACACCAATCACAAAAGCATTATGCATATCCTTGGGAGGAGTAAGGCCTATGAGCCTTTGCTGTCTCTGTGTCAGAGCACTAAAGGGCCCAATCTTGTGTGGGTCTCCTGCAGGTAATTATAGCTGCAGAGAGCTCAAGGGGCAATGCCTTGAGAAGAGTATTCTACAGCACACAGCCAGCAAGCATGCTCTTTACATACCAGAGCCACTGCTGCATTTACAAGCTACGTAGGTCTCTGCACAGGCAACGTCTTGTCTTTTGCTAAACAAGTCAGCTGGCCCTGCCACTGGCAGCATGAGCATCTCATTTGTCTGGGTTCTCAGGCTGCCAGCCCCGCCTGTAGCTCTGGGATGGCAGCAGCACACTTGCAAATATCTATCTGAAGATGACAGGAGGGACCTTGACCTAGCACTAAAAAAATGAGTTCTGAGCAGACTGCAACACGGAAACCTGACAATAAGGTTTCATGAGAGAGAATGTCATGGGCTCCGTGATTGTCTGAAGGGTGTAGACTGGGCAAGTCTGTAACGAGGAACTGGGTAGTAGGGGGTCTAGGTTTCTCAGAGTGAGGATGTGGATGAGGGGAGCCTGACACAAGGGCTAGGGTGTTGGATTTGAACATGTGCTATGGCTGGGTCATGGTGGTGATATCACGACTCTGAATACACAGAAAGCAATAGTAATAGTACAACCACAAACTACTGAATTCTGGAGTTCTTGTGGGTGCATTTTGTTATCTGTAGTATGTTGCCATGGAGTATCCACAATTAGGAATGGAGAGGGGCAAGGGATACCAGGTTAAATGAACCATCCTATCCCTGTTGGGTGTAATTAAGCTCACAGGTTAAGCTGAGGGGAACTGAATAGAAGCCATCCAAGGAAAAGAAGCAAGGGTAATATTTACAAAACGTACGGTCACATCAGTACTCTACTTAAACAGCCCCTCCCTGACAATCACCACCCAACCCCCACCCTTTCCTATCTCTTAGATCCTGAGAGTGGTGGGGGGACCCAGCAGCCGGAAAGAGAGTTGGCCTTAGATGCTCTACATCTGACAGGCCTCTTTGGAACCCTATCATGGGGACATCTCAGCACACGGAACTGTACTTGGCCACTCTGGAGCTCAGAAGTCCCCTGTAAATGTGTAGGTGTTTCCTGGCTATCATTCCCAAGACTGTGCAATAACTCTTAGAATATATTTGCTTTGGTTAACTTCCTTTAGAATTATAGAGATACACAGGACAAGACACTTCTGAGGACTTTGGTGAGTTCCCACTGCAAAGCCAGAGCACAAATTGTCAGTCCCTCTATCACCAGCATCACCGACACATATGAGTCTCACCTTCGAGATCTTGGGATTGGCCAGGCATAAGCAGGCTTCTCTGAGTTAAGAAACCGTGAAAAGGATACTGTGTTGGGACCAAGTTTCCTGCTGACCTTCAGGCTGCTTCACCTTCTTCCTCCTCCATGTCTGCAGATGCATTCCCAGAATGACTGACCGGTAGATGAGACTATGACACTGTGGCTAGAGAACAGCGACAGAAGTGAACGAATCATCTCCAGGTGCACCCTGGACCTCCACTCTTTCTTCTTTCCAGCCACAACAAAAGTGATTCCTAGGGCAATACAAGCAAAGCAGCCACAGACTAGAGACATCATTCGCAGGCCAGTGTCCATGGTGGAATATCCCTACACAGGGCCACTTCATTGCATTTGATCTCAATGTTTGCAGCTTCGTCTGCACGGATCTGGTACATTTTTCACTGGTATCACAAAATAGCCGAAGCAAGGTTGAAATAGCACATCTGGCTACAGCTACAGCCTATGGAAAATAGCAGAAGTGTGTTTTGGAAAAATATCATCTTTAAGCACAGGAAGCTAGAAAGCGTTAGCCCAGGAAATCCCTCCTAAGGGAGCATCCCAAAGACCTAAGGATCGCCCAAGTCTACTCTAAGGGCTAAGGTCTCCACTGGTACACAGACACTTCAGATGAACCTGGCCCTGTTAACATGAACTGCCGTGTAACAAACTACCCCTTGTTGTTGTAATTATTTAAAAAAAAAATCTGTCTTTTATCCCCCACCAGGTCTGGCACCGCAGTGCCCCAAGATATCTGGTAGATATCTCATGTCAGTCAGCAAAGCCTCTCACCCGCTTTGCCGCATCCCATATCACCTACCTGGCTTTGGAATTCAACTCTATACTTTTCTCCAAGTGGCGTGTGACTGGATGTAAGCATGTTCCATGCATCCTACGGTAGGAAAATTAAACTAGTGCCTGTGAGGTGGCTTAGCAGGTGCAGGCACTTGCTACCAAGACACACGGGAAGCAGAGGACAGGTTGTTTCGCATATGCACACTACATAAATAAATGTTCTTTTCCTCCCCTAAAAAATTAAGTCAACAGCAGTAAAATCTGTCTCTATGTGTTCATATTTAGAGTCTGCAAAGCTGGGTGAATTGTTACGCTACAGAATGCCAGATTTTCCCTCCTGGAATAAAGGAATCAGTGTTTTAACTTCGTCCAGGGGGAAGCTGGCCTTTCAGTGGTGGATGGGAACAACTTCTCTAACAGGGGTGACAAGAGTCGAAAATGCCCCAGATGCCGGCAGCAATGTGCTTTCCACCTGAGCTAATGCTTTCCTGGGCATCTGTTGCACTCAGCGCTCCTTCTGGGTGGCGCCTGGTGAGGATGGGGTGCGCATCTTTGGCTGGATCTTCACTGTGTGGTGGCTGGGATGCGGTTGATGCTAAAGGCAGCGCACACACAGACACTCACTGAGGCTCCTTTCTGCCTGCCTGGGCGGGCGTGCGCAGGAGCAGAGCCAGTCAAACCTTGTTTTTGCTGTGAACAAAAGCCGCACTTCCAGTTGTGGCGCCAAATTCTAGCTTGCCCTACGAATATCTGGCAGCTCTGAGCTGGGCTGGGAAGCCAGGCTGGCTGGCTGGCTGCGCCCGTTTTTTTTTACTGGCCGCTCCATGAGGTGCCCCCAAAACCCGGACACGGAGCCGCTGCCAGGAAGAGCTCCAGCAGAAAAGAGAAGGGAGAAAGAATCCACAATACCACCCTTGCCATCAGCCAGCCAGAAGTTGCCCTGGCAAGTGCCTCCTGACATTTTGTCACCAGCTTTGATTGCAGGGACTGATCTCTGGGCAGGGCCAGAGATGACCATTAAAGGCCTCAACTGCCTACCAGGTGCTCAGAAGGCACATAAAGGTGAAAGAAATGGGCGGATGCTTTGCTGGCGTCTGTATCAGAGGCATGGATTATTTCCTGCAGGATCTCAGAGCCAAAATGTCATTAGCGAGGACTTTTTAAACATAGAATTGTCCTTGCCCTGAGTCTCCAGCAAGGACAGCCCTCAAGATGTGCTCTGTAAAGTGAACGAGCAACATGGAGCTTGTGCATATCAGACTACCAGAGGCTGCCCTGGTGCACACAGGCACATCTAGCCTGGAGAGAAAAATTCAGTGACTTTGAGGCTGCTGGCTTTTGAGCAGGAAGCAAAAGAGCTCAGAGCCTGCAGGGCAGCTGCTCACCTAAACACTGTCCCTGTTCCTGCACACGTGGTTGTGTGACACCTCTCCAACCAAAGTGCCCACCATACACACACACTCATTGTGAAGCATTGGTACGAAAACCCATGCAAGCTGCCTGACAGTTAGTAAGCACACAATAAACAAATGTGGTATGTCAAAACACGGTCGAGAACTTTCTAGAAATAATAGTATGGTGAGGAGAAGCTCAGGTTGGGGAGACAGCTCGTCTACAAAGTACAGTGCTTCTCTTATAAGATGATGACATGAATTTGATTCCCAGAACACATCTTGCAATACCAGGGCTCAGAGAAAGAGACAGGTGTAACCTTGGGAGTCACAGTAAGAAATCCTGGTGGAGGGAATGTACAGTGCTTAAGGAATGACATGGGATGTTATCCTCTGACCTACACACACACCTGCTTCAAGTTTCCACCTGTGCCCTGAGTTGACCCAGTCCCACAGCTCTCTATATCTAGATCCCATGGGGAGAGACCAGGACTCTCAGACAATCCTGAGAGAACAGGGGAGACTATCAATTCTGCTCACATTCCTGGTCCAAGAGGAACTCGACTAGAGCCTTCTAGACACAGGAACCTAGGAGCAGACTGGGACAGGATCCTTTTTTTTTTTCCGGAGCTGGGGACCGAACCCAGGGCCTTGCGCTTCCTAGGCAAGCACTCTACCACTGAGCTAAATCCCCAACCCCTGGGACAGGATCCTTATGGTTTCTGCCTGCACCCTGAGCTGAGAACCTATATCCCCCTGGGAGAAAGATGGTCTCCAGGAGGGCTGACACTCAGGCTTACAGGAGGGTCAAGCCACTGTGAAAGAAGCAAGACCTGCTAAGACCAGAGATAACCAGATGACAAGAGGCAAGCACAGGAGCCTAAGCAAAAGAACCCCAGACTACTTGGCATCATCAGAGCTCAGTTCTCCCACCAAAACAAATACTGGATATCCTAACACACTGGGAAAGCAAGATTTGGATTTAAAATCACATCTCATGATGATGATAGAGGACTTTAAGAAGGATATAATCTCCCTTAAAGAAATACAGGACAACACGGAAAACAAGTAGAAGCCCTTAAAGAGGAAACACAAAAATACCTTAAAGAATTACAGAAAAAAACAATCAAACAGGTGAAGGAATTGGACCAAACAACCCAGGCTCTAAAGATGGAAATAAAAACATTAAAGAAATCACAAAGGGAGACAACACTGGAAATAGAAAACTAGGTTTCAGAAGTCACAGACAGAAGTATCACCAACAAAATACAAGAGATAG
Organism: Rattus rattus; assembly: GCF_011064425.1. Lineage (NCBI taxonomy): Eukaryota > Metazoa > Chordata > Mammalia > Rodentia > Muridae > Rattus > Rattus rattus. The sequence goes on along the minus strand of NC_046156.1, from coordinate 143,713,987 downwards.
AAGAGAGAATCTCAGGGGCAGAAGATACCATAGAAAACATTGACACAACTGTCAAAGAAAATGTAAAATGCAAAAAGGTCCTAACCAAAAACATCCAGGAAACCCAGGACACAATGAGAAGATCAAACCTAAGAATAACAGGTATAGAAGAAAGAGAAGATTGCCAACTTAAAGGGTCAGTAAATATAATTTCAACAAAATTGTAGAAGAAAACTTCCATAACCTAAAGAAAGAGATGCCCATAAGCATACAAGAAGCCTACAGAACCTCAAATAAATTGGACCAGAAAAGAAATTCCTCCCACCACATAATGAACAAAACATCAAATGCACAAAACAAAGAAAGAATATTAAAAGCACTAAGGGACAAAGGTAAAGTAACATATAAAGACAGACCTATAACAATTACACCAGACTTCTCACCAGAGGCTATGAAAGCCAGAAGATCCTGGGAAGTTGTCATACAGACCCTAAGAGAACACAAATGCCATCCTAGGCTACTATATTCAGCAAAACTCTCAATTAACATAGATGGAGAAACCAAGATATTCCATGGCAAAACCAAATTTACATAATATCTTTCCACAAATCCAGCCCTACAGGAAACACACCTCAGTGACAAAGACAGACACTACCTCAGAGTAAAAGGCTGGAAAAAATTTTTCCAAGCAAATGGTCCCAAGAAACAAGCTGGAGTAGCCACTCTAATATCGAATAAAATTGACTTTCAACTAAAAGTTATCAAAAAAGAGGAAAGACACTTTATACTCATCAAAGGAAAAATCCACCAAGATGAACTCTCAATACTAAATATCTATGCTCCAAATACAAGGACTCCTACATTAATAAAAGAAACCTTACTAAAGCTCAAAGCACACATTGTATCTTGCACAATAGTGGGAGATTTCAATACTGCACTCTCACAAATAGATTATGAAAACAGAAACTTAACAGAGACATAAAGAAACCAAAAGAAGTTATAAACCAAATGGATTTAACAGATATTTATAGAACATTTTATCCTAAAACAAAGAATATATCTTCTTCTCACCACCTCACAATACCTTCTTCAAAATTGACTATATAATCAGTCACCAAACAGACTTTAATAAATGTGAGAAAATTGAAATAATCTCGTGCATTCTATCAGATCACCACGGACTAAGGCTGGTCTTCAACAACAACAAAAACAACAGACAGCCCACATACACAATGCTCTACTCAGTGATAACTTGGTCAAGGAAAAAAATCAGGAAAGAAATTAAAGACATGTTAAAATTTAATGAAAATGAAGGCACAACATACCAAAACTTATGTGACACAATGAAAGCAGTGCTAAGAAGAAAACTCACAGTTCTAAGTGCCCCCAAAAAGAGGAAACTGGAGAAAGCATACACTAGCACCTCAACAGTACACCTAAAAGCTCTAGAACAAAAAGAAGCAAATAAGCCAAAGAGGAGCACATGGCAGGAAATGACCAAACTCAGGGCTCAAATCAACCACATAGGAACAAAAAGAACTATACAAAGAATCAACAAAACCAGGAGCTGGTTCTTTGAGAAAATCAATAAGGTAGATAAACCCTTAGTCAGACTAACCAAGGGGCACAGAGAGTGTATCCAAATTAAACTCAGAAAAGAAAAGAAAGAATCTGAGGAAATTCAAGAAATCATCAGATCCTACTACAAAAGCATATATTCAACAAAACAGGAAAATCTGCAGGAAATGGACAATTTCCTAGACAGATACCAGGTACCGAAGTTAAATCAGGAACAGATAAACCAGTTAAACAACCCCATAACTCCTAAGGAAATAGAAGCAGTCATTAAAGGTCTCCCAACCAAAAAGAGCCCAGGTCCAGATGGGTTTAGTTCAGAATTCTATCAGACCTTCATAGAAGACCTCATACCAATACTATCCAAACTATTGCACAAAATTGAAACAGATGGAACACTACCGAATTCCTTCTATGAAGCCACAATTACTCTTATGCCTAAACCACACAGAGACCCAACAAAGAAAGAGAACTTCAGACTAATTTCCCATATGAATATTGATGCAAAAATACTCAATAAAATTCTGGCAAATGAAATCTAAGAACACATCAATATGATCATCCATCATGGTAAAGTAGGATTCATCCCAGAGATGCAATGTATGGAAATCCATCAACATCATTCACTATATAAACAAACTGAATGAAAAAACCTACATAATCATCTCATTAGACGGTGAGAAAGCATTTGACAAAATTAAATACCCCTTCATGTTAAAAGTCTTGGAAGAACAGGAATTCAAGGCCCATACCTAAACATAGTAAAAGCAATATACAGCAAACCAGTCACTAACATTAAACTAAATGGAGAGAAACTTGAAGCAATCCCACTAAAATCAGGGACTAGACAAGGCTGCCCATTCTCTCCCTACTTATTCAATATAGTACTCGAAGTCCTATTGAGAGCAATCAGACAACAAAAGGTGGTCAACAGGATATAAATTGGAAAGGAAGAAGTCAAAATATCACTATTTGCAGATGATATGATAGTATACTTAAGTGACCCCCAAAATTCCACCAGAGAACTACTAAAGCTGATAAACAACTTCAGCAAAGTGGCTGGGTATAAAATTAACTCAAATAAATCAGTAGCTTTCCTCTACTCAAAGGATGAACAGGCTGAAAAAGAAATTAGGGAAACAACACCCTTCATAATAGTCACAAATAACATAAAGTATCTTGGTGTGACTCTAACCAAGCAAGTGAAAGATCTATATAACAAGAACTTCAAATCTCTGAAGAAAGAAATTAGAGACGATTTCAGGAGATGGAAAGATCTCCCATGCTTATGGATTTGCAGGATAAATATTGTAAGGATGGCCATCTTGCTGAAAGCAATCTACAGATTCAATGCAATCCCCATCAAAATTGAAACTGAATTCTTCATAGGGTTAGAAAGAACAATTTGCAAATTCATTTGGAATAAAAAAAACCCAGGATAGTGAAAACTATCCTCAACGATAAAAGGACTTCTGGGGAAATCACCATCCCTGAACTCAAGCAGTATTACAGAGCAATAGTGATAAAAACTGCATGGTATTGGTACAGAGACAGACAGATAGGCCAATGGAATAGAATTGAAGACCCAGAAATGAACCCACACACCTATGGTCACTTGATTTTTGACAAAGGAGCCAAAACCATCCAATGGAAAAAAGATAGCATTTTCAGCAAATGGTGCTGGTTCAACTGGAGGTCAGCATGTAGTAGAATGCAAATCAATCCATTCTTATCGCCCTGTACAAAGCTCAAGTCTAAGTGGATCAAGGACCTCCACATAAAACCAGATACACTCAAACTAACAGAAGAAAAAGTGGGGAAGAGTCTCAAACACATGGGCACTGGGAAATTTTCCTGAACAGAAGAACAATGGTATATGCTCTAAGATCAAGAATTGACAAATGGGGCTTTATAAAATTGCAAAGCTTCTATAAGTCAAAGGACACTGTCATTCAGACAAATGGCAACCAACGGGTTGGGAAAAGATCTTTACCAATCCTACATTCATTAGAGGGCTTATATCCAATATATAAAAAGAACTCAAGAAGTTAGACTGCAGAGAATTAAATAACCCTATTAAAAATGGGGTACAGAGCTAAACAAAGAATTCTCAACTGAGGAATATCAAATGGCTGAGAAGCACCTAAAAAATGTTCAACATCCTTAGTCATCAGGAAAATGCAAATCAGAACAACCCTGAGATTCCACCTCACACCAGTCAGAATGGCTAAGATCAAAAACTCAGGTGACAACAGATGCTGGCGAGGATATGGAGAAAGAGGAACATTCCTCCATTGTTGGTGGGATTGCAAGCTGGTACAACCACTCTGGAAATCAGTCTGGAGGTTCCTCAGAAAATTGGACATTGAACTACCTGAAGAACCAGCTATACCTCTCTTGGGCATATACCCAAAAGATGCCCCAACATATAAAAAGGACACGTGCTCCACTATGTTCATCGCAGCCTTATTTATAATAGCCAGAAGCTGGAAAGAACCCAGATGCCCTTCAACAGAGGAATGGATACAGAAAATGGGGTACATCTACAGAATGGAGTACTACTCAGCTATTAAAAACAATGACTTCATGAAATTCATAGCAAATAGTAGAAATAGAAGTAGAAAATATCCCCAGTGAGGTAACCCAATCACAAAAGAACACACATGGTATGTACTCATTGATAAGTGGATATTAGCCCAAAAGTTCATAATACCCAAGATACAGTCCACAGATCACATGAAGCTCAAGAAGGATGACTAAAGTGCAGATGCTTCACTCCTTCTTAGGAGGGGGAACAGAAATATTCATAGGAAGAGATATGGTGACAAAGTTTGGAGCAGATATTGAAGGAATGGCCATTCAGAGCCTGCCCCACCTGGGGATCCAGCCCATATACATACAGTCATCAAACCCTAACAATAGTGCTGATGCCAAGAGGTGCATGCTGACAGGAGCCTGATATATCTGTCTCCAGAAAGGCTCTGCCAGAGCCTGACAAATACAGAGGTGGATGCTCACACCCAACCATTGAACTGAGAACGAGGTCCCCAATAGAGGAATCAGAGAAAGGACTGAAAGAGCTGAAGGGGTTTGCAACCTCATAAGAACAACAATACCAACCAACCAGAGCTCCCAGGTACTAAACCACTACTCAAACATTACACATGGACAGAACCTTGGCTCCAGCTACATCTGTAGCAGAGGATGGCCTTGTTGGGCACCAATTGGAGGAGAAGCTCTTGGTCCTGCCAAGGCTGAATCCCCCAGTGTAGTGGAAAGTCAGGGTGGGGAGGCTGGAAGGGGTGGGTGTTTGGGTGTGGGAACACTCTCATAGAAGAAGGGGATGGTCATGGGATAGGGGGTTTATGGATGGGAAACTCTGAAAGGGGATAACATTTAATATGTAAATTTTTAAAAATCCAATAAAAAGTGTTGAGAGAGAGAGAGAGAGAGAGAGAGAGAGAGAGAGAGAGAGAGAGAGCGAGAGAGAGAGAGAGAAGCTGCTGCAGGGCAGTTTACCTTTCACAGGGTGAGCACTGAATCTTGGCACTAATTTTGTTCCTGCACATATCAAATACAGTCTCTGCTGGTTCCCAGTGTTTTCCTAAATCTCTCAGTGCCTTGTTTTCTTCCTGTAAAACAAGCATCATAACAGCCCCTGTCCAAAGGACCATCAAGAGCATCGGCTGTGACAACTCCTGTTGGGAAGAGGCTGGCACGTGGCAGCACTTAATAAATGTCAACAACTGTTATTATTGCGTTCAGCATCTGGTCGATGATCCTTCAAGATTTATGACTTGGTAAAAGAAGATGTTCTCCTGACAATGTCGTTTTAGGCCAGGAGGAAAATTACTTTCACACAGCACTTCCCTGTTTTCTGTTCTTTTTGAGAGAAAGGTAGGTCCTCTAAACTTGCGATGTCCTTCCACAGCCTTCCAGAACTCTGGCATCCGGCGGCAATAGAACCTGGCCTCTCTGTATCACTTCTCAGATGTATAAGTTCACTGTAGATCCCTAGGCACTTGTAAGAACACAGAGAGATCCTATATATTCTTTAGCTTCCAAAGTGCCATTCTGTATAACTCTGGACAGTACTGTAAACAGAACTTTGGCATTTATTAAGACTTTTTCAGCTTAACCTGCAGAAAAGAGATGGGGTAATAATTCCATGTGGTTCTCCTGCATAGGCTAATCCATGTCATCATCACCACGGTCAAAATACAGGACAGTGATGGTCCATGGCTTTTCGCCTGGCATACTTCTGAACTCATGGGTTTTACTTACTGACTTACAGCACATTTCCTGTAAATCATTTTTCTCTTGGGTTAAAAACTTGCTAAGAACTTGCTTGGTCCATCATAAATTCCAGTGAGCAGTAGAATAGGTCAAACCTCCAAGATATTTGCCTTCTCGACGATGGCAGTAATGTTTTCATTTGGGGGAGAACAACAGAAACCAGGGTGAGGAGAACTGGGCCTAGAATCGCGACTCCATTTTAAATGCACATACAAGCTGGTGCAGCTAGGGCACAAGCATTTGATCCCAGCACTGGAGACAGAGAAAAGCAGCCTGGTCAACAGAGTGAGCTCCAGGATGGCCAGGGCTGCACAGAAACCCTGTCTCCAAAACAAAATAAAACAAAAGTTTGTATAGAAAGAATTCTCTGATGAAATTTAACACATCCACACAGAGGTGCACATGCACGCGCATGCCTTGGAAGCAAGGAACCTTTCACAACTGTCCTCCCTTCACTCAGCCGTGATCCATTGTGCTGCCACTGGAGCCCTGGATCTCATTTCTTCTCCCTCTAAATAGCCCAGGGCAGAAGTTCAGCCTCAGTCACTGCCCAGGCTCGAGGTTGCTGGGGGAGAGCCCTGCTGAATTATCTGTGGTGAACCACAGCCTTCAGTGAGGATGCCCTGGACATATTTCCCAAGCTGCAGAAAGCACAATCTGACAGATTATGGGGCTGAGACGCAGATTCTCTGCAAACCTTGGCATTATCAAAGTGTGTGATATTCCAAGCATTTCCCTCAGAAACACTGGGGGCGGGGGGCAGTAACTATGGCGCACCGCAGAATACAGGCTGCCGGAATGTTGAAGGAACCTTTGCCCTGGATGGCTTTGTAATCATTTCTCCTCGTGGTGAGGAACAGAACTAAAGCTCAGGCTGCTGGTTTCCTCTGATGCCTCTGGGAAAGAGGTTACGTCAAGGCCCGGCGAAGACAGAGGCGCACAGAATAGAAGGTGCACTTGATGCACTCCATGCAACTCGTTAGAATGGAGATTTTGCAATTCTGGGTCCTGCATCTCAGAATAAAATGTTTATACCATTAACTTGTTTTCACAGACTCCCCAGATGGTTCTGATGCACGGTGTAGTCTAAAAAACACTGGCTCTCCCAACCAAAAGATTCAAAACAAGACTACTGTGCTGGGAAAATTAATCGTCCTTATTGAACAGGTGGGTCATCAAGTCCTCGTTAAACTCAATAACGTTTTAGCACCAATAGATGGACATTATTCTAGGAGCTGGGGGACAAAGGAACCAGGCCACACCTCAGCAGCCAGCACAATGCTCTAACTTCGGGATGGGGTTGGGGCATCAGGTTGGGAGTGCAGCTTTACAAATGTGCTGAGGAAAGACCTCTTTCAGGATGCCATATTTGGTCAGATGCTCGGGGGAAATTCAGGTGTCGTAATGAGGATTTAATCTCAAACTGGGGGTTTCTACCCCACCTTTGATCATTTAGTTCCCAGGCAAAAGGCACACAACTTTCATTTTTATGATAAGCCTTAATCAGCATTAGAGCTGGGCAGATACCTACACACTCCGCTAGTGGAATCAATTTCCCCACCAATAACCCTGAATTATGACTTGCTCTGTTCTACCTGGGCTGCTCTTAACTCCACTTGGTCAGCCCCCATGGCCATGTTTTTAAAACTCACCTACCCCACAGTGGCTTCCTCCTCTCTCCTTTCTCTCCCCGCCATGGTCTCTCAGACCCAGGAACCCAAGAACCCCGCCTATCTTTCTTCTGTCTAGATATTCGCTGTAGGCATCTTTCCCCAGCAACCAGGGATAACGTGGGAGGCAAGGTTACATAGCATCACCTGGGTATTTGCAGACTCTCTCATCCGTGGGGGCAACCAAGTCTTGGGGGCCACAATTTACCATTACAATAGAAGCAAAAGACCAAACCTCAACACTCAGGAGCTAATAAGACACATGAGATCCAGGGGCAGGCTGAGGGCTGAGGGCACCAGCAGGTGACAGACTAAGTTGATGTCAGTCACAGGTTGGTATGATCCTGGGAGACTGGGGTATGCACATACAGGAAGAGAGGAGGGCAGCCAGAAGGGGGATGAGGAGCAATCAGGGGCCCCTAGGCTGGGAGGAAGTTTCTATTTTCCGTGAGTGTGATAGGAAGCCTGGCTTGCTTTGTCCCAGGTGTGCCATACAGTGCGGCTGTGGTGTAGACGTTTCCCTGTGAAGGCAAAAGCTGCGGCAAGGAGACCAGTAAGAGGCTTGCCTGGCTTCCTGGTGTCCACAGAGAGGGAACAGGAAGTGGGCGCTTAGTTCGATTTAAATGGCTTTTGAACAGGCTGGAGATGCAGCTCAGTTGGGAGAGTGCTTGCCCAGAAAACATGAAACTCCCAGTTCCATCTCCAACACCACGTAAAGAAGGCATGGCCGTATACATCTGTAATTCTAGCACTTGGGAAGTGGAGGCAGGAGGATCAGAGAAGTTAAGGTCACTTTGCTACAGGTGAGGTTTCAGGCCAGTCTGTGACAAGAAATACTCTCTCAAAAGAAATAAAAAAGTTTTTTTTTTTTTTTCTAAAGTAAATCCAGGCTGGTGAGATGGCTCAGTGGTTAAAAGCACTGACTGCTCTTCCTGAGGTCCTGAGTTCAATTCCCAGCAACCACATGGTGGCTCACACCCATCTGTAATGGGATCTGATGTCCTCTTCAGGTGTGTCTGAGGACAGCTACAGTGTAACTATATATAATAAATAAATAAATCTTAAAAAAATAAAAAGGTAAATCCAGGTGTGGGAGAAAAACAGAAGGTAGAAGCAGTCATTAAGTGTCTCTCCTCAGCTACTGAGTTGCGCTGTGATGTGTTAAAAGTCACGAAAACTGGGGAACAAACTTGAAGAAACCAATGCTTATCTTGATATTAAGTTCGAGGTACCCATCAACTCTGCAGGTACAGAGTGGCGTATTCTTGAGTCCACAGCAGACCGAACTGAACCGCATTACCTTACAGAATGCTTACATGTGTGGTGAACTACTCATTAAAGAAGCCGCAGACGAGTGTTCATGAGTGGTCACTTATGGGACCATTTAAGTTTGCTTCTTCTCCCCGTCACACTGCCTGAGTCTGTCGGGCTCACCTTTGTACATGGGTCTCTTCTCTCAGGTCTCTCCCATCATTAGAATTCCTTCTCCGGTCTCTCAAGCTTTAGCACAATGTTCCTGTTTGTAGCCCTTCCTAGATCAGTGTGTGTCGCCTCTGGATACTTTCTCTCGATCACAGGAAAATCATTTACCTTTGTGAAGTCTACGCCTAAATTCTTCACCATTTTGGTTTTTGCGACGGATTCTATTTTCTAAATTGTGTGTATGTGTGTCAGGAAGTGGGTACGGACTCACAAGAAACGGTGCCTTTAGAAGCCGGAGAGGGCATCAGATCCCCTGGAGCTGGAGTTACAGACTGTTAGTGAATTGCCCGATGTGGATATCTGAACGCAGAGCCTCTGGGGGAGCAGGATGTTGTCTTAACCACTGAGCTGTCTCTCCCCGTCTGCCTGCTGCTTTGAAAGGTCACCTACACAGTCTTATTTCCCGTAACACCCAGCCCTGGCTTCTGGATTGAGAGGAGAGAGTGACAATGGGCTGGTGTCTCAGGAGCACTGATCTGTGCCTGATTTCCTCTCCCAGGACCGATGATTCCTTGTGAAGTGCAGTGATGTCATAGCCCCCGCCACCACTGTGTGACTCTTCTATGACAGCTGAGCTTCAGTCCCACACAACACAATGACCTCCACAGAGTGCCTTAGTTACTGTGCAGAGACACCATGACTGAGACAAAGTATAAAAGAAAGCATTTAATAGAGGCTTCCTTACGGTTTCCAAGGGTTAGTCCATGGTGATCATGGAAGGAGGAGTGGCAGCAGACAGACCTGGGACTGGAGCAGTCGCTGAGAGCTCACATCCTGATCTACAGGCGGGAGGTAGGGAGGCTGGGCCTGGCTTGGGCTTTTGAAACTCCAAAGCCCCACCTCCAGTGCCACACCTTCTCCAACAAGGCCACTCCTCCACAGCCTTCCTAAACAGTCCACCAACTTGGAACCAAACATTCAAATATATGAACTTATTCAGTCATCCTCATTCAAGCAATCACACTAAAGGTTTGAGTTCATCTTCAGATTGGAAACACCAGAAAGAACTGGCATTTTAACTAGCTACTTCCTGGTTTCCACCACTGGGGTAGAGTCCCCAAGCTCTTCCTGGCACCCCACACCTTTGCTCTCAAAGCTACCTCCCCCTGCCACATACTTCCTTATGTCTCATTTTGTGCTCGATCTCCAGGACTCCATCAGACAAGCATTCCTTGACTCCCTTTGGCTGTTGAACTTCTACTTGTGTGATAAATACCTTAGGAAAAAAGGAAGGAAGTAGAGAGATGCTCCTGCTGTTACGGTGCACTCTGTCAGGGGTGAGAACTTGTATTGGATCTGTGGCACCCTCATGGACTCTGGGCGCTGGAGGGGCCAGAGGAGACAAGTGGCTCTCACAGCCAATCGCTGAGTACCTGCTTCGGTGAAAGACCTTGTCCTAAAAGCTGAGGAGGAGCATGATCAAGAAGTATCTTGACATGTACAGCAACCCATACAGACCTGTCCACAAACCACATAGATATACGTGTTCACAGAATAAGAGAGACAATGCTTACCTGTCAGTTTTGAAGCTTGCAGTCTATGGCAGGCTGACTGCACTGCAATAGACTGTGGTGAGGCGGAACACCATGGGAGAGGGGTGTGGTGCAGCAGAGTTGCTTACCTCTAGGCAGCCACAAAGGAGGAGAGGGCACTAGGGAGGAAGAGGGTGAGGGAAAGAAAGAAGGAGAAAGAAGAGGAGGGGGAGCACTGTGGGAAGACTATATACCTTTTAAAGTCATTCTTTTTTTTTTCCCCTGGAGCTGGGGACTGAACCCAGGGCCTTGCACTTGCTAGGCAAGCGCTCTACCACTGAGCTAAGTCCCCAACCCCCTTAAAGTCATTCTTATGCCCATGAATCCATCATTGGATTAATCCATTGATTAGGCAGTACTCTCAGGATCTAATCGATTGCCTCAAAGTCTTACTCATATATAGCACATTGGAGACTGTGACGATAATATGGGTTGTCAGTTTGACTGGATCTGGAGTCACCTCAAAGGGGAAACATTTTATATCTAAACCACAATATTTGCCAGCTGCCTCTCTTTTTTCTCCTTGACCAAGGTCATGTCTGTTGGAGTCTTGTGAAAGTGTTTATCATCCATGTCTTCTGTTGGACTGGGAGAGTCTGCGAATGCTTCAGGCATCATCAGTAGGCATTCTGGGTTAACACTACAGTAAATTCTGAGCCAACTCTGCAGGGAAGGTGTGCAATGCATACCAGAGTCCGTGGACACTCGATCTTTGCCAAAGTACATACTCTAAGTCTTTGTGCATTTTTAAACATATTTTTTTATTTATATGCAGTCAATCTATTGGTCCTAATGTGAAATTCAATATACATAAGTAAGCAGTCTCAGCTGATGTATGGTCCCACCATTATTAACCCATGACTCCTGAGCTCCAATCTGTCCTACAGAGTTGTCAGAATTGTGTTTTGTCGGGGGACTGAAAGGATCAGAAGGTGGCTCTTATATAAATGACCTATAAAGGGTCCTGATGCTCTGTCTGAGGTTTCAGTCTCTACCCCTGTGTCAGCTCTCCAACCTACTCTCAGTGTTCATAGCGTCTTGTCTCTTCTTCAGCAAACTGCCTCCAATCCTCCTGCTGTTCATAGGGCCCTGGACCAATTCTTTGTTCTGGGTCACGAGAATCTGGAAATCTCAGTGGGTGCCCATCAGACTCTGACTCATATCTATAACTCTTGGAGATGAGCTCCCCCTTGGGCTGACCCAGGCTCCCAGCCCCTTTCTTCTCCCAACATGAGAGTCGGGGGGAAACCCTAACCCCTTGAGACTCCACTATCTCAATAGTCTGATAGCCAAAGTCTGATAGCACAAGTATCTTTAGAATATCTTTATTCACTCCCTGGCCCTCTGCACAAGCTGGAAGCTCTTTCCCTGGAGGAGACAAACAGCATGTTCTCTCCGGGCTCTGGACCGTGAACTACCACCTACTCCTCTGTGAGGCCCTTCACTTCCCTTATTACTAATTCCTGTTTCTTCTATCTTTTTTTTTTCAAAGATTTATTCATTTATTATATATAAGTACACTGTAGCTGTCTTCAGATACACCAGAAGAGGGCATCGGATCTCTTTACAGATGGTTGTGAGCCACCATGTGGTTGCTGGGAATTGAACTCATGACCTCTGGAAGAGTAGTCGGGTGCTCTTAACTGCTGAGCCATCTCTGCAGCCCTTCTTCTATCTTTTAATGCTACCCAGTTTCCCCTTCTTCAAAACTCTATCTTTGTCCTGCTGCTTCGTTCCTTCCTTCAACCACCACACTTTGGGAGAACAAAAATAAGAGCCTAGAATGTGTGTTTACTGCGATCCACGGTCACCTGGTTCCGATGCCCACCTAGCCCTTCCCGCCATCACTGCCACCTTGCCAACTTCACTGGCAAGCTTCAGCTCTCAACTACAGTTTCCTTTAAACTTTGTTTAGTTCATTTATGTTGCGTGTGCACATGTGTACCTATGCCCACCGGCCATGGCATGTGGATGGAGGTCAGAGGAAAACTTGTAGGAGTTGCTTCTCTCCTCACTCCTTGTAGGTCCCAGGGATTGAACTCAGGTTGTCAGACTTGGTGGCAAGTGCCTCTCCCCGCTGAACCACCTAAGCCCCCTACAATCTTAACAATACCATCCCTCATTGCATGTTCATGATTTCTATGTCAGATAATACACATGTAGCACAAAACCATGTTTAAAGATATAAGGAATTTAATCTCCATGGAGAATAGCAGAACAGAGAAAAGATCAGCTCAGAAGTTCGCAAGGACAGGAAGCTGCTTGTCTCCTCCAAAGGATAAAAGAAGTGGTGGGGCTGCCATAGCCAATGGCTCTCCAACCTGTGGGAATGAGGCCCTGGTCTAGGGGGGGCTGAAGTCTGGGAGGAGACAAGATGTGGGTGGGTACCCTAAACTCAAAGTCAAGGAAACATTCCCTGCTACCTGCATCCTCCCATCCTCACAGCCATAGGAGAAGCCAGGGAAAAGCAACCCCCATGGCTGGATGACCTACAGCAAGCGGTCTCATGCAATGAGTCAGGGACCACACTGGCCTCTGGGGTTGAACCCGGGGTCTCCTGCACGCTAGGTAAGCGCTCTGCCACTCAGCTGCCCCCAGATTTCGCATTTAAACACTGGAACTACTGCAGGCCTCAACCTGGATACTCAGGATCTGGAGCTAACTCTTGACATTTCCCTCCGAGCCTGCTGCTCCCTCTTTAATGGCTGCTTAACAGTCTGACGAGCTCAAGTCAGACAACTGTCCTTGGTTCACTTTTTCTTGTGTCAATGATCAGGTTTATTGCCAAGGAATGCAGCAAGAGTCGTCTGGACTCTAGGGCAGCTTCAGTTCAAGCTCTCCCCATTCCCACCTAGGGCAAGGCTGCTCTCCCGGGTCTTTGGCCACATCTAACTTGCTTACAGCTGTCAGAGGACAGCAGGCCATACCTGCTCAAAATCCTAGAGTCCCTTCAACAAAATTCAAAAGCTTCCTAGGACAAGTGGCTCCTGAATCCCCATGCCTGCTGTGTGACAAGAAGCAGCAACTGTCACTAGGGAGTAGTTGGAGCTGGCTACTAGAGCTATGGAAATAGCAGGGCTCTTATGCAGAAGCTGGGGTGGGGGTGGGGACAAGCAACTACACCATAGATTTCAGATGGAGAAAATCATTTGTAAGTAACTTTGCACCCCCAGTGAAATGTGGAGACCACTAAGGCTTCTCTTCTACCCTTACACATATGGACCAGCAAAACATCCATCTAAGTTGACTTAAGGACCAATCTATACTGTAGGAAGAACTGTGAGCAATGAGGAATCCTTACACTTGTCACAAGGTCCCCTTTCAGTCTTGCTTTTTCCCTTCTTCATATATACAGGTATAACAAGACCATTTACAGCTTTCGAGAAACCCTGGGAGCATTTGTACCCATATGTGAACATGCTTCATTCTATTTCTTGGCTTTGAGGGCTCTCATAATAGATTACTAGAATTAATTTATCACCTCAACCCCAGCCCAGCATAGCTTGAGAGTAAAGTATCAGAGGAACTAAGATGGTGTAGAAAAACTACCATTGGGGGCAAGAAGCAAAGACTGAGAGTTTCTGACATCATAACCATCCTCAAAACAGAAAATAGCCAGAACTGGGGCCTGGTGCTGGTGATAAATGGGAATTGTTAAATGTAGGCCAAACATTAAACCAAACCAAAATAAAAACCTAAACAAACAATAATCCCCCCAAAACAAACAATAATCCCCCCAAAACAAACGAAACCCTCAAAAACCAAAACCAACCAACCAAACGTAGGCGTGGAAACCATTGATGGATGTTCAGACTGAGTGTTGCAGTAGACTATCCCAGGGGTCATTTCTCTCCTTAAGTAACCCAGTAGGATTCATCCACAAATGGATCTGGAAAGTAAAAAGACAGTGGGGAAGTCTGTGCTTGCATGGAGGTCCCAGCCCCATGTAGCTCTCTGGCTTAATGAAAATGAAATAAAATGTAAATTCAGTTGATTAGTCATAGTGGCCACAGTTCAAGTGCTCTGTAACACCATGTGGCTGATGGCTGGACACTGGATAGTGGGCCTGGTACAGGCTAATTCCATCACTGCAAAAAGAGCTAGCAGGTGAGCCGTCTCTCTAATGTCTTTAAATATATCAAAGGAGCTGCTTTGGAAATGACATCATTAATGGAAAAAGAGGCCATGAATTTGGAAAGCATTGCTTACTAGAGGTATTATGATAATGATTATTGGGTTCTTTTTTGAGATTTATCTTTATGTGTATGGATATTTTGCCTGCACACATGTCTGGGTACCTTGTATATGCTAACACAAAAACATGGATCCCTTTGAACTATAGTTACAGACAGTTCATGTGGGTTGTGGAAATCAAGTCTGGAAGAACAGTCAATGCTTTTAACCACTCTCCATCTCTCCAGCCCTATGCTTATCGTGATGCAAGTATAAAAATACTTAGAGTGGAGTATTACCTGCTAAAATATAGACAGGCAGGCATGTAACCATGTGTGAATAAGAACGCATCTGGAAAGTGCAATCTGAGCAAGCTTCCTGAGTGCCAGGTGCACAGGGCACACTTGTGGTGACAGTGACCAGAGGTTGCAGCCTGGAGCACGGTGGCCACAAGGCCAGCCAGGACCACATGGGAAGACCCTGCTGTCCTCACGCAACTGCTCTCTAGGGTATCCTGTTACTTTCTTATCACTGAGACAAAATGCCTGACAAACACAGCTCAAGGGGCAAGGGTTAGCTTTGGCTCACTCTCTCTTTACCTGAATTATTTATGCTATTCTTTTCATTTTACTTTTGAAAATGTAACTACACCATTTCTCCCTTCCCTTCCCTCCACATATCCACATACCCCTCCCTGATCTCTTTCAAGTTCATGGGCTCTGTCTTCATTGATGATGCCATTATTTGTTACGTGGATGTCCTAACTATAACTCCATCAATCTGGATAATGGTACTTGGATGTATGAATGCAGGGCTGACCACTTGGTACTGGAGAACCAACTGACATGCTGTCCCCTGGGACAGACTATTTCTCCCGCTGTTGGTTGCCTTCCTCCTCTGCGTAACACCTTATTGCTACTTCTTAGGGAGGTGGCTTTCGGGTCAGTTCTGGAGGCTGGAAGGAGACAAGAGTCAGAGGTGTCTTCAGCAACAGTTGTCTGCCTTCCCCCTCTGGGGGTGGGTGTTGGGAGAGGGTCACTGAGGATAATAGCAATAGCCTGCATGTTGTGGGAGTCTCTGTACAACCTTGACCAGTGACTCAAGGCCTCTCGTGCCTAATACTGTTGAAGCTTTTCTTGGGTGCTCTTGGGCTCTTGGACTGAGTGCTGTCAGTCCAGGTTTTGAAGGTGTAGTCCATTGTGGTGGAGAAATCAGGGCAGCAGGAGCATGAGGCAACTGCTCGCTGAAGTCCATCCAGTGAGCAGCGGGAAGGTTGAAGGCTGCTGCCCAGACCTCACCCTTTATATGCAGTCTGAGAGCCATTCCAGCCCACAGCACAGGGCTTCATACCATGGTGCTGCCCACCTTCGGGGAGGGGCTTCCCTCCTCACTTAAACCTTTCTTGAAAGTTCTCCCAGACACACCCACAGGTGTTTCCATAGTGATTATAAACCTATCAAGCTGACAAGATTCACCCATCACATCCTTGTATAAGGAAATTAAAATATTAGATCAGCACGATCAGAACATAAACCTTACCCTTGGGGAAAAAACTGAAAGGAAACAGGAGTTAAAAGAAAAGGGCTAAGGAAAAGCTCATACACCACTACAGACGTGGGGGGATAAGGGTAGGAATTTGTGGAGACAAACAGTAAAGGAAGGGGAAGGAAGGCTGGAAGGTAAACCTAAAGTCTGTGGGGAAACCTTGGCAACTTAAAGACAGGCAGCAAAGCTAAGGAAGCACTGGGCAAAAAAAATGTGAGCACTGAGCTGAGCATCCTCGCCTGGGGAGCAAAACCTCTCTACCCACTCGCAGAGATCAGACAGACCTGCAGACGAAGAAAGGGAAATTCTCCAGGGCGCCAAGGAACCGAGTGAAACAAGATGCGTTTGATAGGACACTGACCACAGCAGACTGGAGGGAAAGTACCTTCAAAGACAGGGGCGTGTGGGCTAGCGTGAACACGTGTGTCACACACACACACACACACACACACACACACACACACACACACACACACACACTCTCACATTCGGTATCAGGCCTTGAGTCCAGACAGTCCTGTCAGGAATCCATATTGGATAACACACTGAGCAAATGTGCACACTCCCCACACTCATTCCGTTCTGGCAGGGACCACAGGGAGAATCTCTAAGCAGTGTGCTGCTTCCTCTATGCAGGTTGGCAGGGCTGTGTTTCTACCACAAGGCAGGGTGGAAGCACATTCAGCCCAACAGTGTGCCCTGTAGTACAAACTCCACTGTACAGATCTTTGCAGTAAATGCATTGACTGTGCACCAGTCTTTCGCCTGCAGCGAGCGGCATTTGTGGGTGGGCTGGAGTTACAGTTAGTGAGCCACCGTGCAGGTTAGTTCAACCGGGAGTGGAACCCAGGACCTCTGGAAGAGAAGTCAGTGCTCTTAAGGGCAGAGCAGTCTTGCAAGGCCCTTCTGCTAAAACATCTGACTGGTGCCATCTGTGATAAGGCTTAAAGGTTTTTGGTTTTTAAGTCTTTTGCTCTGACTCCCCATTAGGTTTTAAATGGTCGTTTCTCAGAGATTCTGAAAATGTATGTGTACTCTTTCTGACGATATTTTCATGACTTTCTTTGTCATGGTATCTTTAGAAGTCATCTACAAGTTACACATCCTCTGTGAGAAAAAAGCTCTACCTTTATAAAGTTAGGTAGCGTGAAAAGAGAGTAACTAGAAGTGAAAACCGACCTGGCAAAGCAGTTGTGCTGCTGTTGGCTTTGGGAAGGGACGTGACCTTTGTCCTAATTGCATGTTTCACATTAAAGACAGAACCATAATGTTCGCAAGACCTAGCGGCTTCAGCTGCTCTTCTTTTGCCCAGTAATCAGTACTCTCCTTTACCTGGTTTGGTGACGCTCACCTCCTACTGCATTCTGTGGCCTCTGAGGAAGACGGGACCCCTACGGAGCAGCAGGACTTCTCTGAGTACTCCAGAAGTCTGAAACTCCCCGCCCCTCATCACAAGACTAAGGGTGTGGTCCCAGGGGTGGGTGGACCCTGTTCCAGAGGAGCGGACAATGAGACAATGACACGTGCAATCTGAGGGAGGCAACCACAGTGTCTTAGTTATTTTGTGGATTTGATTCAAGAAAGGGTTATCAAGGAGGAAGGAAGGAAGCTCCTCTATCAGATAGCTTGTAGACAAGTCTGTAGGTCGTTTTCTTGATAAAGACTTGATGTGGGAGGGCCAGGCCTGCTGCGGGTGGTACCGCCCCTTGGGACTGGGCAAGCCATAAGAAGCAAGCCACTGTAGTGCGTCTTCTTCTTGGTCCCTGCCTTCAGATCCTTCAGTTCCTGCCCTGGCTCCCCTTCATGATGGATGAGAACTTACGGTGAAATAAATGAGTTCCTTTCCAAGTGGCTTGTGGCCCTTGTGTTTCTCACAGCAAAGGGGAACAGACAGAAATGCAGAGGGCCACATACCAGCTCCCCTCTGCTTCAGGCTCTGCCAGGCTCAGCCGACCCCGTGACTGAGTTTCCTGAAGTGGTCTATCTTCTCTCCGGCTTGCCTACGCCATGGGTAGCATTCCAGTCGCTGCACTGGAAAGACGATGAAAACACTGACAGGAAGAGGACAATAGATGCTTCTGGACTGTGGAAATCACTAGTAGGGAAGATCTGCCTGTCTTGGACTCTGCAGGAAAGGAAGTAATACAAACATATGATAAAATATACCAACAACTCTGTTTCAATCCACCAGGCATCTCAACACTGAGCAATCGGTGAAATAAGACCCTAGCAGGCAAACCATCATTTCCTAAGTTCTGTGTTCCCAACCAAATGCCAGCCAAATGCAGAGGGCCACGAAATGGAAAGCCATGTTCCTAGACACAGAGGTAAGCGGCTGAAGTTGGAAAACACACAATCTCAAGAAAATTTATGAATGTACCTTTGTGGGCACACACTGGGTTTTATGTGTGAGGGCTAATAGTGGGCAACTACTTCATCTGAACATGTTGATACTATCTACTATGGAAGTAGGGAACACATTTCAGCCACCTTAAGTTGTGAGCTCCTCAGAGAAGAAGCCTTAAGAGTATCACATGCAGAATTCAAGTTAGGCTTTTAGAACCCTGGTCAGGTAATCTTTGTACTGCCATCCAAATGAGGAGGTGACCACAAAGCTGCAAATCACACACACACACACACACACACACACACACACACACACACACAACTATATATATATATATATATATACATTCACACTACACTATACACACTCACACCACACACACATTCACACCACACACACACATACCACAGACACACTCACACACACACACACACACACTCACACCACACACACACACACACTCACACCACACACACACACACACACACACTCACACCACACACACTCACAAACTACACACACACACACACACACACACACACACACACACACACAGAGCAAACATGAAGGGATGGGGAATAACATACCCCTCTTCTTCCCTCCAAATAGCAAGCCTTCAGGAGGTGTTACCTAGAACTACAGGACAGTACAGTGCCCTTACAGGGTTGAACTGTTCACAGGAGAGCTGTTGTGTGAAATGATGAATCAGCCAGGATTTGGGGAAGGCTCTAAGAGATGATTCACACTCTTTCGTCTGTCTTCATATAGGCTGTGACAGTCCTCACCTGAGCTCATTTGTGAGTTTCCCAGAGGTGTGGAAAGATGAACCTAATCTTACTTTCATAACCTTTGTAAAGGCCAAAATGTGACTTTCCATTTAGAACTGGGTTTTAGAAGGAGCTACCATGATCAACAGCTCTAAGTAGTTAAGTGCTGTCAGTGGTGGGTGGGTCTGTTGTGTTTCTGCATAGGCTATGGTTATACTTCATGATTTAGGGACCATGATTTCTATTTTTCTGAATCTTAAAAATACTGAACAAAATGTCAAATTGAGCCTTGTTTTCTTCATTTTTTTTTAAACACATCATTGAGCATCTTCGATACCTAAATGTTGCAGTAAATATTAAGAAATTGGTAACCTTTTATCTCGCACTAGTGCCAGTACCCATGTGCCCGCGGGGGTACTTTTATCTCAGCGGCTGCAGGCCGCCCCCAAGTACTCTCAGACCCAGGCAATTCGCGGGCCGTTCCAACGTGGCACCTTGTCATGCTGGGCCCTAGAATTAGTTCTGGCACCCGTGCGGCCCTACGGAGCTAGCCATAATTTATCTCTGGTTAGAACTTGTGGTGCTCTGATCTACTGTAGCCTTCATGGACCACCAAGCTGGGACCCACATCGCTGTCTGCTAAAGCTCCTCCACTCTACTCCCTTCTGCCCTTTCTCTAGCACTTACTGCACCTCTTAACCATGCTCGCTTGTTTTTCCTGACCTCTACGTCTCTCTTCAACAAGGGCTCAGCAGCTCACTGTGCACTCCAACCTAAGAGCTGCTCCTGGGGCTGGGAGGAAAAACTCGTCTTGCAAGCAGGAGTATCTGAGTTTGACCCCTGTGACCCTGAGGGGAGAGGTAGGTGTGGATGAGGGAGACAGGTTATTAGGTAAAGGTGTAAGCTGAGCAAGCCTGAACCTCCCAGTCCCATCCCAGGAAGCCATGGAACGCACTAAAAAGCAGGATGTGGTTTTCTTCTAAACTGATTGCATTTAAGATTCCAAAAATGACTGTATGTATTAACTCATTAGCCTACAAAATAAAGAGTTCTTTGAGAATTTCATGCAAGGTATTTTGATAATATTCACCCCCAACTCTTCCCCTAGACTCCTTCCAGATCTACCCACCTCTTTATTCCCTGATGTTGTGACCTGTTATCTCTCTACTTTAATAACCCATCCACTCCAGTTTTTGCTGTCCATACACTTAGTCCTGGGTGTGGGGCTATCCACTAGAGTGTAGCTGACTTCTCGGGAGTCACATCATTAAAGACTACTGCCTTTCCCTCCCTTAGAAGCTGTTATCTGTCCACAGCTTCTCAGAGCTGGGAACTCATGACTCCGTTGAGTCAGTCATTCCTGCTCCTGTAAGAAACCCCTCACCCATATTCCTGTAAGTAACCACTTACAATAAAACCCACTCACCAAGTTCACCTGTAGAATTAAGATTAATATTAAAAGGAGGAATAGGGGTCTAGCTACCCAGAAAGAAGAAGTGGGGCCTGTGAGAACCTGAACTTTTCACCCCCCTAGCTGTACAATGGTTCCCGAAACAGTCTTGCATGAAAAGTTTCCTGGAATAGCCATAGTGACCCATAGCCTCCGGCCACAATGTTCTAATGGCCCTGTAGAATGTCACAAAGCCCTAGGTGTGTTGCCTGGTGTTGCACATGACTAGCATATGATCTAGCTGTATGGGCTGTTTATGGTCTTGGAATTTCCCTCCTCCCTCCCTCTTGCTCCCCCTGGTTTGTGGTTTTTTCCTTTATAAGCTCTGTGAAAATTCAGGTCGTGGTCGAACTCCTCTACTCCCTGTGTGGTGTATGAGTCTCGACCCCAGCATGCTGGCCTGAGCTCTCATATCATCTTGCTTACAATAAAACTTCCTCATGTGATTGCAGCAGGTCGGGTCTCTGTGTCCCACTGGGTGCAGCGTCTCTCCCGAGACTTGAGTGGGGGGGCCCTTTGGGGTCCAACATTTTTGGGGGCTCGTCCGGGATAAGCGCGACCACCCAGGGGTCCCAGACCCACTTGGAGGTAAGACTCTCTGTTTTGTCTCAGCGCTGTGTCTGTGTTCTGTCTGGGAATCAGGTGCGATCGCGGTTTCGGTTTTGCGGACGCTCAGGGAGACCGCACTCCAAGGAGGAGAGCGGGGTGGATAAGGATAGACGTGTCCAGGTGTCCACCGTCCGTGCGCCCTGGGAGACGTCCCAGGAGGATACGGGGGAGGACCAGGGACGCCTGGTGGACCCCTTCTGGTAGGTCCAGAGGAGACTTTACTCCTTGACGACCGATTTGTTAGGCAAGGTCTGGGACCTGCCGATCAGTTTCAGTGCTTCTGGTCGACACGAGGTCGACGTCGGTTTTGTTTTCTGTTGTCTTTTTTGTTTGTGTTCGTGTGTGTGGTGTGTGTTGTCGAGCTCGACATGGGACAGAAAGTAACGACTCCTTTGACTTTGACTTTGGATCACTGGACTGAAGTAAGGACTAGAGCTCACAATTTTTCAGTAGATGTTAAAAAGGGACCCTGGCAGACTTTTTGTTCATCTGAATGGCCGACCTTTAAGGTAGGATGGCCACCAGAGGGAGCCTTTAACCTGTCTCCCATTTTCGCTGTCAAGCGCATTATCTTTCAGGAAGTAGGAGGACATCCTGACCAGATCCCCTATATCACCGTCTGGCAGGACCTGGTCCAGAATCCCCCACCTTGGTTCGCCCTGGACCGTAGGGGTCCGGAGTGACAGTGGCAGTTATGCAGCTAAACCTAAACAGACCCAACTGTCGGGCGGGCCCTTCGGCACCCCGAAGATCTACCCTGAGATCGAGGACCCTTCATGGACAGAGCCACAGCCTCCCCTTACCCTCTGCATGGGCCATCTGCACCCCCGGACCGGCACCTGCCGAGAGGGAAGGGGTGGAGGGGCCAGCAAGCGGGACGCTGAGCGGAGAGGCCGCAGCCCAGAGGGAGACTTCACGATTGCCTTGCCCCTCCGCGCTATGGCCCACCACCGGGCCCCGATGAACTAGTCCCTTTGCAGTATTGGCCTCTCTCCTCAGCTGACCTATATAATTGGAAAAATAATCACCCTTCCTTTTCAGAAAATCCTGCAGGCCTGACCAGGCTTCTTGAATCCATTATGTTTTCTCACCATCCCATTTGAGATGCTTGTTAGTAGCTGTTACAGGTCTTCTTTACCACTGAGGAAAGACGGAATCCTACTAGAGGCTAGAGAAAAAATGTTCCAGACACGGATAGAAGGCCCTCACTTCTGCCTGCTCTCTTCAGACGCCTGAAGGTAGGGAGTGCTCCAGGTCTGCCGCCAGGCTCCAAGGGTGGGTCTCTGAGGGGCTGGAAAGTGCCCCACCAATCTGGCCAAGATAAGGAAAGGATACAGAAACTTGAAGGGTTAAGTTAAGTTGCTGAGAGTTAGTGTAAGTTACAGAGAAAGTAAGGTTAAAAGAGAAAGAAGGTAAAAAGAGCAGAAAGCTAGGGAAGAAAGGAGACAAAAAGAAGAGGAAGTTAGAGAGCTAAAGAGAGATAAAAGACGGGAGAGGAACATATACTGGCCACAGTAGTTAGGGAACCTAGGAAGATAGTACCTGGCAACAGAAGAGAATTCCTGGCTAAAGATCAGTGTGCCTAATGCAAAGAAAAAGGACACCGGGTCAGTGACTGCCCAAGAAAGAACAAGAGGGGCCACTGGAGAGCTTCTTGGTCCTAGAGTGCTGGCTATGTACAGAGATAGAAGGGAAGTGTGGATACAGGGACCCAATGCTCTGTGCTCCTATGCCCCCAGTGGGCCAATATCCAAAGACCTTGAGTGTAAGGGCTACTGGCAACGAACAATACTTATGGACTGCCCAAGAACAGTGGACCTTGGCGTGGGCGGGTAACCCACTAGTTCATAGTCATCCCTGACTGCCCCATCCCTTGCTCATGAGAAAATTGCTCCCCAAATGGCTTACATGGGCTGAAATGGCTGGGTGAGGCCATGTGTATGCATATCTACAGACTGTGTATGTGGAGCTTAAGACCTGTCTCAGTGCACCAGTACCTGATGCTGGGAGATGAATGGCTTAAGGCTGTTCTGCTTGGAACATATCACTCCTGCCAGCCGGGCACTAACAATTATCACCCAATCCAGGACTTAAACTGTGATAGAGTGGCTGATGTTTGCCTTTGAATAGAGTGTCCCAAAAGATGGGACCACTGGTCAGCTGCCATGGACTAGATTCTCCACCGGGTGAGGACAATCTGGTCACCTTGCTGCCCAGTCCGGACCTGGAACCACCACAGCACGAGTGTCAAGCACTGGCAGAAGCCCATGGGTGGAGGAAAGACCTCTGCGACTGGCTGATTGACCGCTGCTGAAAGCCGAGGACCTTGTCACAGACGGAAACAGTTCTCTTCATGAATGAAGATCAGAGATAAGTGGGTGCTGCCATGGTGGACAAAATGATGTCATCTGGGATGGCTGAACTTCTACACCCCCAGCACATCAGCACTGCAGATGCCTTTGCCATCTCTTGGATGCCCTGGTGAAGCCAACAACTGTGAGTACTATTCATTGCCCAGGAAAACAGGAGGGAAGAGATTCAGTGACATGGGGCAGTAACAAAGCAGATAAAGTGGCTCGGGAAATGGCTATGCAGGAGCCTATCCTGGTTACAGGCCTGCAAGAGACAGCCACTGGGAACTGGGATTGGACTAAGGGATGGCCTCACTTAGAATGTAAAACAGAAGAAAAGGCTCAAATTGCTTAAACGGAAAAAAAAAAAAAAAAAAAGACAATGACACACTTGAGGGGAAAGCTATACTCCCCAGAGAACAAAGAAAAGACTCACTTTGCCAAATACAGAAATGGACTCATTTAGGAGATAAAAAGTTTGTCCAAGTAGTTAAGTGTATGTAATAGACTTTAAGACTTTAGCCAGAGAGACAGTAGAAAATATAAGGTATGTCAGTAGTGAATGCTTAGCAAGCAAACAGGGCAAAGAGACCTAGAGAGTTTAGTGAAAAGTCGAAGTGAACTTCACTGAGATAAAACCAGAAAAATATGATCAAGTATTTCCTAGTGCTTGTAGATACTTTTTCAGGAATAGATAGAAGCTTTCCTCACCAAACGAGAGACGGCCTCTACAATCATCAAGAAGATACTGGAAGAAATCTTCCCCCGATTTGGAATGCCCAAGGTAATCTGGTCAGACAACGGGCCTACTTTCGTTGCCAAGGTAAGCCAGGGTGTGGCCAAGTATTTAGAGGTCGATTGGAAATTACATTGTATTTACAGACCTCAAAGTTCAGGACAGGTAGAGTAAATAAAACTCTAAGAGAGACCCTGACCAAATTAAATTAACCATGGAGACTGGCGCAGACTGGGTGACACTCCTTCCCTCTTGCTCTCTTCAGAGCAAGAAATATCCCTTCCAGATTCAGCCTTACCCCTTTGAGATCTTAAATGGGGCCTCAGCCCCCCTGACTGTATTAGATGATGTTACTGAACCAACATGTCATAGTGCCATAGTAATAATGATTTGTGTGCCAGGCTAAAAGACCTACAGGTGATACAGAAAGAAATCTGCTCACAGCTGACAGCAGCCTATGCCCCGGAGACCCCTGAGTTCCAGGTCGGAGACTGCAGCTACACTGAGCCCAGACACTCGAGCCTCGCTGGAAAGGACTGTACCTGGTGCTGCTGACCACCCTGACAGCTGTCAATTCTCAGCCCTCACCAGCCGTGTACTAGCTGTTGGGGCTGAGAGCTGGGACCTAGAGGGAAATTCAGTCATATTTGTCCTGGGTTCTATCAAGATAGGTGTGGGCCATTATAAAAGAAAGAGTGAGCGCTGTTCAGGTACTGGTCCTGCGACAACAGTACCAAGAGTTGCAATGAGATGAACAATCGCTCTAGGATTAGAGCGATAACAAGAAGAAGTGGGGAATGTAGAATTAAGATTAATATTAAAAGGAGGAATAGGGGTCTAGCTACCCAGAAAGAAGAAGTGGGGCCTGTGAGAACCTGAACTTTTCACCCCCCTAGCTGTACAATGGTTCCCGAAACAGTCTTGCATGAAAAGTTTCCTGGAATAGCCATAGTGACCCATAGCCTCCGGCCACAATGTTCTAATGGCCCTGTAGAATGTCACAAAGCCCTAGGTGTGTTGCCTGGTGTTGCACATGACTAGCATATGATCTAGCTGTATGGGCTGTTTATGGTCTTGGAATTTCCTCCTCCTCCCTCTTGCTCCCCCTGGTTTGTGGTTTTTCCTTTATAAGCTCAGAAAATTCAGGTCGTGGTCGAACTCCTCTACTCCCTGTGTGGGGTATGAGTCTCGACCCCAGCATGCTGGCCTGAGCTCTCATATCATCTTGCTTACAATAAAACTTCCTCATGTGATTGCAGCAGGTCGGTCTCTGTGTCCTACTGGGTGCGCGTCTCTCCCGAGACTTGAGTGGGGGGCTCCCTTTGGGGTCCAACACACCAAGCTGGACTTTGGTGTATCTGCACTTTAATCTGTCATGGGTTCCCTATCGGGGATGAGTTGATAAGTGTGTTTTGTTTCCCCAGGAAAAGTTTGTCACATGGCATAGATGATGAACCAAAGTACCGTCCCACCAAAGCTCCCTTGGGGAACCAGTGACTTTATTGGCTTACTTACAAACCTGAGGGAGGAGTCAGCAGAACATGGGTGAGCCCAAAGCAGAGGAACGCCAGCATGAATAATGATTTACCCAAAGCTGCATAGATGGGGTCTCCCCTTCGGCTAACCTTCCACACTCTGTAATCTAGCATCTCTGCTGGGACAGAGCCAATGCAATTAGGGTTGGGAGAGAACAGCCCGATTCTCAGGTGAGCGGCGTTGTACCCACTCCTCCTAAGGACAGTCAACCGGCCTGCTGCCATGGGAGTATCACAGCTATTCTGATGACCCCGACAGCTGTTATGTTAGTTATGTCAGTCTACAAGAGCTCTTCTGCACCCCTGCTATAGTCCTTGAGCCACCTGCCCACCCTTGCCAGAGACCTATATACTTAGCTACCTCTCTCCAAATCATCTCCTAAGATCAACCAAGCTACTGTTTTAGACCTGGAGGCCAGCAGCTTCACTCTCTGCCTGTAGTACCCTTTGTAGCACCCACTGAAACAATCCTCTTGCTTCTGGGAGGGACTAGTTACACCGCATGGATCCAAGACACACCCATAAATTACAATGCTCCAATTACAATGTTTGCTCATTCTAAATGCCTAAACAGGATGTTTACAGTTGAAACATTTTCTAGAAACCCTGTGATCTGAAAGTGGTCAGAGGAGATAATCCTGGGGTGGAATCTGAAGTGGGGCAAGGGAAAGTGCATAGGTGCACACACACCCCACCCCACCCCACCCCTGCATTTCCATTTTCTCTGTTATCAGAGCTTTGGGAAGTTAAAGGAAGGGCTGCTCGGAAAGGCATTTCAGAAAGAACAAGGGCCAGAAACGGTGGACTGGTGCCTCAAAGGAAGTGACAATAAAGAGGCTTTAAAACACACCACTATTTTTGGGTGTGATTACTTAAAACAGGCATTTTCTGGACGGTAATCAGTTTCTGGGAGGATAAAGTTCAGTTTAGAATCCTTGTCCTCATCCCTATTCAGGGGTTGGAAGGAACCTCAAATAAAGATTTAATGAGCCCCATCACCCATCACGTGTCTAGCAAGCCACTTGATGTTCAATCTCCAACA
Source organism: Rattus rattus (assembly GCF_011064425.1). Lineage (NCBI taxonomy): Eukaryota > Metazoa > Chordata > Mammalia > Rodentia > Muridae > Rattus > Rattus rattus. The sequence goes on along the minus strand of NC_046156.1, from coordinate 143,686,898 downwards.
CAATGGCAGATCCTGCGGACACCTTTTTACTCAACAGCTGAAGAATAAGGCCCTCTCAGCCCTAGCCAAAACTGGTAGAATTTAGGGACGTGATTTAAATGCAGAATGTCTGGTTTACTACCGCCTAAGGGAGGCCTCTGAAAGTGGCAGTCATTCATTTCATGGCAAACTGGCCTTCTGCTAGCTCTTACATCATAGAAAACAATGAAATAATAATCTTGACCACTTGGTGAGTTGCTCCTTCTAGACTGGCACAATTCCGGCAGACCAAACTAAGAGCAGAAGGCTTTTGGATTCGGCCGATATCACCAGGTAAGGTCCTCAGGTGGAAACTGGAAGAAAACTGTTGGAAGGCCGAACTTGCACAGAGCAGAGGACATGAGGCAAGGCCTACAACCTTGTGCTTAAACGAGCCTCGCTCGTAGAAAGGGTCCTGAAAATGTTGCAGGAAGCTCAGTGACTGAGGACATACGTTGGGAACTGACCCCAAACCTCGGATTGGCACACCTAGTCGGACTCCACTTGAGCACCAGAGTGCTCCGAGTGCCTCAGAACCACTCTGAGCAAATCTTTTAAGCAAACACCTTCTCGCTGGCTAAACCTACGCTCTTCCCACCAGAGGGAGACGTGGGCCCAGGGGCAATGGTGGCCTCAGTGTCCCGACCAACTGCTAGGAAGCCGGCAGATTTTCAGAGAGCGCGGGTCTGGGAAATAAATCCAGTCCGGGTTTTGTCTGAACAGGAGACCGGGAAGGCTGCGAGGACTGGGGAAGAGGGGGAGGCGGTGAAGACACGACACAAACAGCTCGCGCCCAGGACACCGTGGTAGGCCTTGAGCGCGCCGGCGCAGGGCCCGGAGGCGCGCGCCGGCCCGGCCGCCGGCCGCATGGGCCTGGCACGCAGCCTGCGGCTCCCGGGCGGCGCAGGCGGAGGTAGCGGCAGCGGCCGCGGCGCGCTCGCTCACACCCACCCCCCGCCCGCGGCCGGCGCGCCGCCCGCCGTAGCCGCCGGCGTCCCCGCGGCCGGGCCAGCGAAGGCGGCGTCCGCGTGTCTGCCAGCCAGCGGCCCCGGCCAGCCCCGGAGGCGGCCCCGCAGCCTCGCAGCCGCGCGTCCCGGGGCCCAGCCGCAGCCGAGGAGCCGGCGCCCCTGGCCCGCAAGCCCGGCGCAGGCATGCAGGCCAGGCGCCTGGCCAAGCGCCCCAGCCTGGGCAGCCGCCGTGGGGGCGCTGCGCCCGCTCCGCCCCCGAGGCCGCAGCTCTAGGGGCTCCCGCCCCCGGCCCCAGCCCGGCCGCCGCACCGGAAGCTGGGGCCGCCGCTGCCGCCGCCGCGCGGAACCCCGCGCGCTGCCGCAGCCTCGTCGCCGGTCCTGCTGCTGCTGGGCGAGGAGGACGAGGACGAGGAGGGCGCGGGCCGGAGGCGCAGGACGCGCGGGCGGGTAGCGGAGAAGCCCCGAGGGGGCGCGGAGGAGGAGGAGGACGACGAGGAAGAAGACGAAGAGGTGGTGGTCGAGGTGGTGGACGGCGACGAGGACGACGAGGACTCCGAGGAACGCTTCGTGCCCCTCGGACCTGGCCGTGCGCTTCCTAAGGGCCCGGCCCGGGGCGCGGTGAAGGTGCGTGCGAGGTACCAGGGTTCGGTGGGGGGCGCAGCGGGCTCGGCGGGGCGCCCGGCAGGCCGAGCGGAGCGGCGCGGGCCGGGAGGGGTGTGTCAGGCGGCCGTGGGCAGCGCGCGGAACTGCGGCTCAGCGGTGCCCGGCGGCCTGTCGTTGCTCAGGGGCCGGGTGGATTGGTAGTCCCGCGTGCCGGTAGGGAAGGAAGGAACGCTACTCCCGGGCAGGGTGGGAAACTTGGGAGCTGGACGAGGTTAGGAGCCCCGATCGACAAGGCATTGGCATTTTATTCTCCTCTGGGGACGCAGGAGTCTTCCTTCCCTTGTTCAAGATTCTGGAAACTAGCCAGCAACCTGCAACACCTCCCTTCACCTGAGAACAGTTGTTGATTAGGTTCCATCATAGGCGCTTGTGAGGAGCTTTGAGCCTGTGCAGAAGCAACAACCAAGACCTTGGTTTCCGCGTGCTTTCTGCTGCACCCCATTACCCGCGCTTTTCCTCGCCCTCCTTAAACTGGACATCTTAAGCACCCCCGCAGGATTACAAATGAGGAAAGAGGAAAATGGGAAAGGTGTTTGTGTTGGGGGGAGGGAGAGGGGTGGCCTTTCAAATGAATGTGACTTTCAGCTGAGAATTCTCACCAAGTCCCCATCCGCGCTAGAGCGACCAGTGGTCTTTCCGTTTTTGTATCTTCAGTAGATAAAGGGTTTATTATTACACAACGGACTGGCTGAGCTTCCAAGCACACTATTGGACAAAGCAAACTGCGTTGAGGTTCATGCACCGTGTATGTTGCTAAGAAGTTTTGAGGGCAGCAAGTGGCAAGCAATGGAGAGTGGTTTCTCTCCAGTGTTTCTTAAGTCAGCATGATAGCCAGAAATTCTCGGAGTGTTCCGAAGAAAATACATATAAACGAGTGAACTTGATAGAGGTTATTGTTGTTTAATCTCGCCGTCCCGTTCTCTCAAAAGTGTCTGGAAGCTTGCAATTATATTTACAAAGAAAAGTTAAAAAGTAGTTAACATAACCCCTGCAATAGATGTGGGTTAACATATCCCTGCAATAGACGTGGGAATGTGTTTCTTTCCTAGACCACCCTGAAGTACGACTGGCTCCCAGTGTGAGAAGACTCGAGCGAATGGTCATTTGGGTGACTGTTTTTGACAGCTGCTTGTTGGAATCCGGACTGTGCCCACACTCATTACTGCTGCCGCTGAAAAGCCTGCATTGTGTGGCAACAGGACATAGCCGGATGTGAATTAAGTTCCATAGCGTCAGTGACACCGAATAAGACAGAGTGCTCCCCTGAGCAGTGTTGTTCATACACACTCACAATGTGTCTGGGGTTTGAACGGTGATTAAGCAAGTTGAGATAGAAAAATTAATACGTTATGCCCTGTGATCCAAGCAGGTCCAGTGTCGGAAAGAAATCTGTTCTTCAAACTCAATATCTAGGGTGTGATTGTTAGCGTTAGCAGAAAAGATTTTTCACAACTCCAAATAAATTTAACTTTTTTTCAAATTTCTAACACATTGCTTTGCTCACAACTTTTATAGCACATTGCTTACAGCTTCTTAGAAGTTGCATGCTGAATACATTGTGGCATAATTTATCTTCTTCTTTCTTCTCTTCAGAGATATCCTGATCCTGCATCTGAGGAGTTTCTTTTTTAAAGGAACGTAGCAGATAAATTTACATTTCTATATGGTCATGTGTCTGACAGGTACTTATTGAGCACCTACTCTATGGCAGGCACTACTCTAGCACACCGTAGGGCATGGCTAGAATTCTTGCCCATAATGCACTGTGTCATAGCAGCTGATAAATGTGCAAGCATGACGCCAGGGGCCATGATTTGTGCAGTTGCTACTCAGCTCTAGCTGGCCCTCCTGAGTGGATCCAGTGACCACACCAGAGTTGGTTAAAGCACAGAGATGGAAGATGGCCTTCCTCCTTTGTCTTCCCTCAGCAAGTGACAGAACAGAACGGAGCTCTTCTGTCTCAGGATCGGGAGAGCCCTGCATAACGTCATTGAGCTGATACTTACGACCCTTTCTTTAAAAAATATTAAAGTGTGTGTGTGTGTGTGTGTGTGTGTGTGTGTGTGTGTGTACACACGCGTGAGTGGAAGCTGTGGAACACGTAGGGAAGCTGGAGAACTTTGTTTAGAGTCTGCTCTTTACATCTCCTTTCTGCTTTCCAGACTTTTCAGAGTTCAAACTCTTGCATGGCAAGTGTCCTCACCTTCTGGAACTTCTCAGCTGGCCCTGTTTGTGACCCGCAGGGAAATGCCTCCCAAGAATTCTGTTCTTTCTTTCCTGCATAACGGTGTTTGTCAGATCTAGGAGCTGTCACTGGAATTGTCGTGGAGCTAGTGGGAGGGAAGTGTGCTATGGGTGTACTGCCCTGAGAGTATCTGAGTGTGGAGGGCAGCCAGGGGTGGAGATGACAGCCGAGCCGCTCTGAATCTTCCTGCTTCTTCTGCCCACTTCATCTGTCTTACAGATGTAAATCAAGTGTACTTGGTGCTGCAACGCGCTGGGGTGCTTGGATCCGGAACGGAAGCAAGGGAGTGGGGGATGGGAAAAAGGAAAGACAGGATTGCCTGGCAGGCCTGGGGTAACACCCAGAGGGAGGTGGTGCAATTTTAGAATCTCGGAAGAAAAAGAGAAGGCTTCCAGAGGGGGCACCCTCTTGGTAGGGGACATTTGATCTTCAAGCAGAGACTCTTTGCACAGGATCTTTCCAAGATCCGAGACCCGGGAGTAGCAACTGAAACTCTTGAGGTGAGAAGCAGCACGTGGCTGTGGAAGGAGGTAGCTCCGAGGCGGGCCTGGCCCAGGAAAGGAAATGGCAGCCCTTAAAGATCGAGTCTTTGGGAAGTTCTCATCAGGAAAGCCTGCCAGGTGGCTGGTATTTTTCAAAGCCCATCCTGGAGGCCAGAAGCAGGAGCTGAGAAAGCGGTGGTATTGGAGTAGATCCAGTTCTCAGAGACGGGAGAGATGCTCAGCATAGGCAGCTGGCGAGAGGGGGCTCAGGACCACCTCAGGCTCCACTGTGGAGCCCAGCGTCCAAGAATGATTGATGGCCTGGGTGAAGGAAGAGAGGGATTCAGAGGAGCTCGGGCACAGAGGATGGCCGAATGTGCCGTTTGCAGAGATTGGGGAAATGGCTGGGCTGAGGGCTCTGTTTGAACACTAGGAATGAGGCAATGGGAAACTTTTACATGGAGGTTGCTGGCAGGTCGGTGGGCTTAGGGTGTGGATCAGAAAGGGGGAACTTGGAAATCACCAGCGTGCTGATGTCAGAGGTCATGCAGCCAGGCTCTGAGGCACAGCCCCAGTCAGCGAGTTCTAGGAGAGGCTGGTGAAGATAGTTGAAGCAGCATCAACTGTGCACAAAATGTAGAGTTCAGAAACCCAGAGAAGAAACAGCTCCAGCCGCTGAGGAGTACTGAGCAGGGCGAGTGCTTGGATGCCCAGTTAGTAGAAAGAAAGGTAAATCATTTGTGCTAGACAGCGGGGCGAGGGTGAGGGCTTACTGCCACTCTTTTTAACGTTCATTCTCAAGTGTTTGGGTGCTTTGGTTGCATGTAATGTATATATGTGCACCGAGTGTGCAGTGCCGTGGAGGCCAGAGCAACCTCTGAATAACTGATGTTACAGGTGGTTGTGAGCCATCCTGTGGCTTCTGGGAATTGAACCCAGGATTTCTGAAAGAGCAGCCAGTGTGCTTAACCACTGAGCCATCTGTCCACTCACCCCATCCCTACTATTATTCTTGATAGAAGTTTGTGTAGTTAGTCAACTGGACTGAACCGTGAAGTGAATGAAGGTGAGGTGGTTAGGGTTTGCCATTAGAACGCTTTTTGGTAAGTTTTGGTAAGGAAGGAGAAGGGTCTATTTTGCTTTTTCTAGGTGGGATGAAGTGAGCTTTGGAATAATGGCGGTGATGTGAGGCCTTTCCTGAAAGAGGTCACACCTGTTAGTTTTCTGTTACTCTGTAACAAATTCCCAGCCATTTCCCCCTTCAGAGACAGCAAAGTCTTCTGTGAATTAAGAGTCTGGTTTTAGCCTGAACTTTGTCAGTTGCTAAGTTCTAAGCCAAGGGTCAGATGGGTGGATTCTCAAGTGTTTGGGTGCTTTGGCCAAGAAAGGATTCTCTTCTAGGTTCAGAGTGAATGGGCAGAATTCATTTCCCTGAATCTGAAAGGCTGAGGACCCCAGCTCCTTGCTGACTGCATCTCATGAGTGCTCCATCACTCCTGGAGTTCATTTTTCCAGGTCTCCACTTCCTACAGTTTTTCATCCTGTGGGCCTCCTCAGCATGGCCTCTTGCTTTATCAGACAAGCAAGGAGAATCCTGGGGCCAGCTGCTGCACAGGGCTATCTCCCTGGGGCAGAAATGAACTCCACCATCTTGGTTAGAAACAAGGTTACATGTTCCATCCGGTCTGAAAGGCAGCGATTGTACAAGGGCCGAAGTGCGTGAGGGTACAGGGATTACTGGGCACCCCTGGGTACCCTGGGAAGTATGAAATGGCAGGGAGAAGAGGGGGTCACTGCATAGGGAAAGTCCTGTAGTGTCTGGAACCCAGGTGGAAGAGGGCTGCCCTTTGAACTCTTTTTCCAGTGGAAAAGGTAGAGAGGGTGGAGAAAGGGAGTCCAGCTGAAGTCCATTTTCTGAGCATATGATGCCAGGTGACATGGCGCATGCCTAATGGCCTCTATTCTCCCATGCAGCAGAGGAGCAGGAGTGGATGAGGTCCATTTGCTGGCGAGTTGAAGACCTGCCTGATGGTGTGAAGTGATATATGGAAGACCAGGAAAGCCAGTGTGCCCTGGGAGACAAAGTGGGGCTGCCAGACCCTATAGAGAGTCCATCTGGGGTTTGCGGTTCTGTGCTTATAGAGCAGGGAGCCTGCCTGGGTGTGAGGTCTCCCCAGCTTCATGCTCTTGCCCCCTGCAGAGTGAGAGTCATAAAAGGAATCCTGTCTGACACGGTGGAGTGCACTCGCAAGGTGCAGACTTGGCTTAACTTTCACACGGTCCCCTTAGCTATCCATGTCATGTACGCCGGATGTTGCAGGTCCTTTTAGAGAAGGGACAAACAGCTAAGATGCACGGCTGTGCTCCTGCTCAGTGGCAGAGCAGGGACTGGAGTCCTGGCCCGTGTCCCTGCTGAGCTGCCTGTGGGGAAGGAAAAGCAGGATTCTGCAGGGTTGGGTTTCTGTGCAATGGAAAGAAGGAGGGGGACTGGTTCTTGCTGGTGCTGCCTGGGCTCTGGTTGCCTTGCAGGGACCGGGAGATCAGAATAAGGAGGGTGGGGAGGAGTCGTGACAAAGTTGAGGAGGAAACAGAGGATAAATCGATAAAGTCATGCAGTTGGGTTCCAACATTAAGAGTGTTCACTGCATCCATTTGAGACAGGAGTTCTACATATTTCATCCGAAGGAGGACCTCCTGAGAATGTAAGACTGAATTTGTGGGGTCCCAGTCTCCAGCTGAGGATACCAACGGAGGCACTACCCTATTTCAAGATAGGTGGTTGCAAATACAGGCGTGGCTTTGCACCCATGGCCCAGGCTTTTACTCACACCTGTTCCCTGTGCTCTACCCTGCCCTGGTGTTTCTGGGGTCTTAGCGCCATATTCAAACAACTGAAGAAGTGGACACAAATAGTAAAGTAGCAAGAAGTTGTATTTAATTATTTAACAGTATCGTGGTGTGTGTGTGTGTGTGTGTGTGTGTGTGTGTGTGTGTGTGTGTGTGTGTACTTGTGTACTTGTGTACTTGTGTGTGGAAGTCGAGAACAACTTTGGGGAATTGGTCCTCTCCACTTTGTTGTGGTAGGTTTCTTGTCTGTGCCGTGCTGTGTACTCTGGGCTAGCTGGCCTGTTGGCTTATAGGAGATTCTCTTGTCTTTGCCTTAAAAAGCATGTTACATCCACCTTATTTATTTATTTTTTAAAAGCTTGATCCTGAGTATCAAACTTGGGCCTTTAGGCTTCTGCCCAAATTCTTTGACCCATTGAGCCTTCTCACCGTCCCAGTATGTTTAACCTAAGAGAATGCACAGATGCACTACAAGGAATCACAGGCCCTCCCAGCTGGAGTGGCCAAGGGGAGCAGTTATTGTCTGTGGCTTCCTTTTATGTGCTCTGGGTTGCTAAGGAGTGTGAGTGATTTTCTGTTTTGATTGACAGGCTTGAGATACTAAGTCTTTCTTTAGTGTATATATCGTTTCCCACGATGCATCTGCTTTTAATCATATGCTTTTAATACATAAGGTAGGAAAAATAGGAGATTTACCCCCTAACGGTTAACTTAGGGGATATAGTTTGTCTTGCTGTGTGTGTATTCTGAACTGGTTCAAACTGGACTGCCCAAAATTTCCATAGACATACTAGGGTACTTCTGAATGGAGACTTAGTCCAAAAGGGGAATTACCCAAGACTTGCTAAGGAGAGGGAGATCTGTTCCATTTTTCCAATCAGAAGTCAGAGTGTATGTGCGGCTCAGTGCAGGCAGGGTCCCTGTTGCTGAGGACATTGCTAGTAAAGGTGTGTGGATATAGTTCCAGCCGAGGGGTTCCGGGTTCCTAAGCTTCCCTACTGTTCCCGTCTGAAACCTCCCGATGTGCTTATGGGAACCGCATGTCCGTTTTCGGCCACATAGTTGAGAAAGTAGAGAAATGGATGCTACTTACGATCTGTGCTGTGGTCCTCTAGTACTGTAGTGCCCCTCCCCCAGTTTAGTCCCAAATTGAAACAAGAAGAGAAACTTTGTATTACAGTGTTTTCAATTTCCTATTCGTAAGATGCCCTTGCATACCTGGAGCCCAGCAGTGCTCCTGAGAGAGTCTGTAAAAATACTCAGTGACACAATGAACAATTCTTCCACTAGTGTTTTACTAGAAAACAGTAAAGGGCAGTGTCAGACAGAGAAGGATTTAATAATATCTCGATATTTGGCACCGACAAAGCAGCTGGGAGCTTAGATAACAAGGCCCGGGATGGAGCTTTTTAATGCTGTGTAGAAGTTTAACCAAGCAGAACCCAGCAACCTAGAAAGATTGATAATTCACTGATAAAATAAATTCAAGAAGGACCTGGGCACAAAAGGTTGCTGCAAGTCCACCAAGATTTCCTGTATTGAAAAACTGGGGAGAGAACGCTTTCAAATGAGGTAATGTACATTAGCATTGCTGTTCTCAGTGGTGGAAGTGTCGGCTGGCCATGGTATGTGGCTGTCTGCCAGCTCTGCAGGGGTGGTTAACACATCCTGCAGCTTATCTCTTGACCATCAGATGACACAAGGGGCCTTTGGCAGGGATCTGGTGTCCCACCCTACCTTCTCATTTTCTAACAAGTGCATGCTTTACAAATTGTTGGCTCACACAGAAAGTGTGTGCTAAATATACTCCACAAAGTTGTCATTCACAGACTAGACTGCTGTAGAGTTGCAAGGGACATGGAGATTATCTAGTAATCTTACGCCCTGCCTTGTCTGTGGAGGATACAGACCCATGTAAGAAGAAATACCTGTTCAATCTGGCTTTTGATACAGTGCCTCATGCTGCCCACCCCTAGTCATCACCCTCCTTCTGGGATTGCTCCTTGTGCCCAGGGATGGTCTTCACACCACTCTGTTGGAGCTGTGAATAAATGTGGATAAATGCCAGTTTTCCAAAGTAGTCTGTCAATGTTGCTTGTCAGCGTCAAACTTTGAAAAGCTCCCTCTCCTGTGGTACTGCATGCAGGCAGGGGATGCCTGGTTTGCCAGTGGTATGAAAGGTGGAGCTCTTTCTCTGTGAAGCCTGCCCAGGCCTATCCTCCTCCCCTTAGGAGAATGGTGACAAACAGAAAGTCACAGTGAGCTGAAGGCCGTGACCTTGTACAGTGTGTGCATGGGTGCAGTGTGTGTCCAGTGAGCTTGCTCACAAAAGTAGTTACTAGCCATGAGCTCAGGTCTCCTCTCCTTTGTTAACACTTGACTGTGGTTGCATAGAATGGCCCCTACCTCAAGCATTAACAAAAACGGGGAAGGAGCATAATAACCCAGGTTTTCCTGAACCCACTCACCTCTTAATGGGGGGCTAGAGTGAACCACAGCCCTTGCACAGGCTGGACCTTTTAAAACCTGGGGACTAAGTTCAGACAGCAGCCCATCTCAGTCAGATGAGCATGCCTCCTGGGTTCTGGAGGTCACGAGGGAGGAGGAATGCCAGCCCTCCCTGCCCTGCTGCTCCTGCAACATTAGAACTTCAGATCTGTATGAACAGTCTTGAGCCAGTGACACTGTACTGTTTGCCTAAGTCAGAAACTCTTCAGCTGCCTGCTACAGTTTCATCTTGAGGTGGATACATGGTTTCTGTCTAACTTTCTGAATTTCACAGTACTTAACAGCTCTCACAACCAGCCTTGTGGCTCAGCCAGATCTGGTTGTAAATAAGGACCATTGCAGAGCATCTGCTGTTCATACTTGCACTCACTCACTAGTTAGGAGGTACTTGGTGTACACATGGGAATAGCGATGCATAGGCTACCTCTGCTTCCAGGGAGCCTGCAGTGCAACACGCCTACCAGGCGATCTGCAGGGAGGTGTGAAGTCCTCTGCTGTCTTTCTTTCTAATAAGATCATGACTAGTTCTTCCAGGCCAACTTGCTGAGTCACAACTTGGCATGCAATTTTGATATATACCTTAAGACAATGGCAACCAAACAGTTTATGTAAAGAAAATTATATGGTTTGGCCAGGAGGTAATTCCTGGACTGAATTTGGCAAGTAACCACAATTGTTTCTCTTTAGTGGTAAGAAGGAACGGAATAGAACTCTGAATCTGGGGTAGTACGATTAGGTTCTCTGCTTCACTGAAGGTACTGTTTTGGAAAACCATGTTATAAATTATGAGAGAGATTTGATCATAGAAGATGTGTTTATATGTATGTATTCATGTATATGCACATGCATGTAGGTGTTCTGAATGTGGAGGCTAATGGTCAGGTTAGGTGTATTATTTACCATTAAATTAATTAACTTTAAAAGCGAATGTGTTTCTTGAGGGTTTTTCTTTACTGTGTATTTTTGGCAGGGAGTACATGTATGTGTGTATACTACATACAGGGGTCTTAGATCCCCTCCAGGACTGGAGTGACAGACCATTGTGAGCTGTCATCTGGGTGCTGGGAAACAAACCCAGGCTTTCTACAGGAGCAGAGGCCAGTGCCCCCTGCCGAGGTGGCTAGTGCTCCCTGCAGAGGCTTAGCTCCAACCCCAGGACTTCAGCTTTCTAAACAAAGTATCTTACTGGACAGAGCTCCCTGAGTCATCTAGACTGTCTGCTAGTGAGCCCTAGAGGTCCACGAGTCTCTGCCTCCTCAGCCCTGATATTACACGTTGCACTGCTATGCCTGCCTTTCCATGGAGGTCCAGGGGATCTGACACTACCACAGGTTCATGAGTGTGAGGGCTCTATGTGCTTTACCAGGAGACTCTTGGGGACAGTCCTGTCTCCACTTTAGGAGACTGAGTAACCAATCAAAACGAGTGAATGCCAGATGTGACAGCACTTTAAACTTAAATCATCCTCCCTCGCTTCCTCCCCGCCTCCCCGCCTTTTCCTTCTTTCTACAGACTGTATATCATAACATTTTATCTGCTAAATCTTGCAGTTAGGATAACCGCATCAATGGGACCTCCATTGTCCTTTTCTTAGTAAGACACCACAGGAGCAGGCTTGAGCAGTACCCTCACCTTGCCTGTTCCTTCTCTGTAAATAGGACACAGTGCAGAACAGGCTCTGGCTTCAAGTCTTGCCTTTGCTACGTGCTGGTGTGTGACCTTTCCCAGTGCCATCACTGCCCTGTGCTTCAGTGTTACAGTTGAACATTTGGGGCAACGTTAGCCCATCATTAAAAGTGGTTACGGGATGCGGCTCACGAGACCTCCCCAAAGTGGGTGTGAATGGAAGTTACTTCTTCTATGGTGTTGTAAAGGAACAATTGGCTTGTTTTTTTAGAGTTCCAAGCCCTGCTCCTCTGTGTACTGTGCTCTCAAGGTGTTCAAGCTCCACATCCATCTGAGCTCCGGGTGCAGCAGTGAGCTTGGACTTTGCCTCCAGCCTAGAGGGCTGCCAGTCATCTACCTGTGCAAAGGCGTGCTCTGTCTAATCTATAGCTCTTTACCGCAGATGCCCAGTAGTCCAGCAGGGAGGGGATTCCTCTACCACTGTGAGTTGTCACTGCCTGCTATAGACACCTAGTGATGTCACTTCCTCTTCTAATTGTCACGGCTGAGAGTCTCTGGACTGTGGGCTTGCCCTTCCTGGGTTTCTGTGTTGGTGTCTTGGACTTGGGAAAGGAGTTATCCTTTGTTCATGGAGAAGGCAGGGATAATTAGCCTCAAGTTTACTGGTCCTGTCTCTTTTTTTCTCCTGTGTGGGAGCTGCCCAGCAGGGGAGAAAGGACTCTGAGTGAATCATTTCTAGAAAATCTAGTAAAAAACAGATAATAGATTTTTTTCCTGTTACAAAATACTTCAAAAAATACTAGTGAATTGGAAGGGTAATATATGAAAACACCAGTGTTACTGTGGAGAAGCCAAGTGTGTACAAGTGCCTTTTCAGTTTCTAAGATAAACACACCTCGGGTCATTTGTATGTTTACATTTTCTTTAGCCTGCCTGCTCCTTCTCCATTTCCAGAGAACCTTTCCTTTGGATGGGTTCTGGGAAATACTGATTTATAATCCCCATTTTCAGTCGGAAAGCCGTGTAAGTGCCTCATGGCTTGAGAAAAAGAGCTAAAAACCTGGGCCAGGAAGAAGGTTCAGCAGGCAAAAATGGATGCTTGTGTTAAGTCTGATGGTCTGAGTTCGACTCCCAGAACCCACGTTAAAAAAAAAGTCAAGTGTGTTGGTACACATCTGTAGTCCAGTACTCTATGACAAGGTAAGAGGTAGACACGGAAAAATCACTCGGAAGCTATGGAGCAGTTAACCTGGGGTACACACAGTGCACCAACAGACACAGCAAAGACCCTGCAGCAAAGCAAACTGGGAGGGGAGAATGACTTCCAAAGATTGTTCTCTGACCTCCACACATTTGCTATGGTATATGTGCCCCCCCCCCCAAGAATTCATACTTCATAATACACTGAACTTAATTTAAAGATTTGTTGTTGTTGTTGTTGAGAGAGTGTCTCATTATATAAATCTGGCTGTCTTGGAACTCACTATGTAGATGACATTGGCCTGAAACTCACAGAGATCTGTCTGTCTCTGCCTCCTAAGTGTTGAGATTAAAGACGTTTATCACCACACCCGGCAAGTAAGTGTGTGTGTGTGTGTTTGTGTCTGTGTGTGTGTGTTTGTGTCTGTGTGTGTGTGTCTGTGTCTGTGTGTCTGTGTGTGTGTGTCTGTGTGTGTCTGTGTGTGTGTGTGTGTGTCTGTGTGTGTGTGTTTGTGTCTGTGTGTGTGTGTTTGTGTCTGTGTGTGTCTGTGTGTGTGTGTGTGTGTGTGTGTGTGTGTCTGTGTCTCTGTGTGTGTGTGTGTGTGTCTGTGTGTGTGTTTGTGTCTGTGTGTGTGTTTGTGTCTGTGTGTGTGTGTTTGTGTCTGTGTCTGTGTGTCTGTGTGTCTGTGTGTGTCTGTGTGTCTGTGTGTCTGAGTGTGTGTGCTATGTGAATAGAGGTACCTGCAAAGGCCAGATAGGGTGGAAGAGTCACAGGCATTTGTAAGTATCCTGACCTGGGTGTTGGAAACTGAACTCAAGTGCTCTGCCAAGAGCAATGACTGCTTCTCACTGATGAACTCTTTCTCTGGTCCATTTTAAAAAGAGAGCGAAAACTATCATCATTTTGAGGCAAGGTCTCATATATAGCCCTAGCTAGCTAGAAACTCATAGAGATACACCTGCCTGTGCCTTCTGAATGATGGGATTTAATGTATAGACTCCATACCCTGCTAAAACTGTATTATTAAGAGAGTAAATGTTGTGCTGGTGGTACATACCTGTAGGCCTACCTACTCAGGAAGGCTGAGGGAGGAGGCTCAAGGAGCCTAGGAGCTGGAGACCAGCCTTGGCTAATATAGTAAGATCCCCCCCTCACACGTACACATGTACTTTACAAGCACAAAGAAATCATGTGTTCTTAGCTGGCCTGACAGACAGCTGATGAGGTAGTGCGTTCCTAAGGGAATTATTTCACTGGTACGTTTTGACTTTTATGGTTACAGCCCCATCCTCGTGTGCAATGTAGAGAACACTAACTTTCTTGGCCAGATGGGCTCGAAGAGGGATCTAGGACTTGAGACAAGGAGGTTTGAGAAGTAATGGCTGTAATAGGACTTAAAATACCAAGAGAGCAAAACCACCACCTAGGAAGGTATAATTATTGATTTGTGTTCATGTCCCCCAAGAAAACGACTGAGATTCCAGGGCAGCATGGATGGCAGGAGTTCTTCCGATCACTGAGCTACCGATTGACATCACTCTGTCAGCACTGATCGGGGAGCTGGGTGGGTACTGCCTGGTGGAGGCTGTTTCTGTTCTCTGACATTCGATACATTGTAGCTTACAGACCCTCCTCGTGGCTAGCCTCATGTGACCCTCTTGATAAATGTAGAGCTTGATAACATTTTCCTTGCTTTATGGATGTGGAAAACAAGCCTCAGAGAAATGGCAGCTTCTGTGGAAAGAAATACACATGAGGTAATTTCATATCAAATGACACAGATATTTGTCAAACATTTCAGAAAACAGTTGGGACCAACAGATTTGAAAAATAATTGGAATCGGTACCTAAGCAACAATGGAAATTTAAGGAGAGAGGAAACTTTTGGATCGACTTACAGATTAAAACAATGTGAATTGCCGTTTTCATAAGTTGTCAAGCCTCATGTGGCGGGTGCTGCACAAGTCAGCTGTGAGTTGCTCACTGAACACTGAGCTGCATGTTTTCTATTAATTTGGGTCCAGATCCAAAGTTTAATTAAGAACATGTTCTTCAAATGCATGTTTTGGACAGTGTTTTCAATTAGTAGATTCATGTTCTTCCAACTCAAAGTGAATCTAGCAAAATATTAGAAAACTAATAAAAAACTTGAATGACAGTCTTAAAACTTTAAAAAATGTGAATTGTGTCTATTTGAGAGAAAAGCAGTCTTGTTTTTCATACATTGCTTGTGGTAAAAAGTTCTCAGGGACACAGGGATAGCTGTGTTGGTAAAGTGCTTGCCCTGCGGGCATGACGGCTGAGCCATCGCAGAACCCAGGTGAAGAAGCTGACGCGGTGGTGTCCACTTAGAGTTACCACAGGGCTGGGAATGAGACAGGGGGTCCCTGAGCCTGGCCGCTCAGCCAACTTTGTCTGATTGGTGAGTACCAGGTCCTAGAAAGAGACCTCCTTGTGCCAAAAGTGAGGGGCTGGAGAAGTGGCATGGCTCATTGAACGACAGCGTCTGCAGTTCTACCAGAGGACCCAAGTTCAGTTCAGCCATCCACAGTGGGTTTTTTTTTTTTTTTTTAACAAGACTTACTTTTATTACTATTTTTTTTTAACAAGACTTACTTTTATTACTTTTTTTTTTTTTAACAAGACTTACTTTTATTACTATTTTAAAGCCGTGTACAGGTTCCTGAGGAGGCCTGAAGAGGGTACCAGATTCACCTGGAGTTGGAGTTACAGGGGTTGGGATCTGTCCAGGGTGGGTGCTGACAACTGAATTTGAGGAATTTGAGGTCTCTGCAAGCCTTCTCGTGAGCTGTCTCTCCAGCACGGATTGTTTTAACTCCATGTGTACGTGTATGGCTGTGTTAATCACTTTCATGCTGGGGCCTATGAAGAGAAGAGTGGGTTCCCTGGAGCACCGGGAACGTAAGTTCTGTAAAGCTGCAGACGTACTATTTGTTTTTGTTGTTTTAAGATAGACTTTCGCCATGTCGCTCATCTGTCCTGGAACTCACAGAGACCCACCTGTCTCTGCCTCCCATGTGCTGGCATTAAAGGCATCGCATCACCCTGCCCCGGCCTAGCAGTAAGTACTTTAACTGCTGAGGCGTTCCTCCAGCCCTCACATTTCTTTGAGATCAAGTCTCTCTCTGGGACCTGGGACCTGCTAGTTAGGTTAGGCAGCTGGCCAGTGAGTCCATGGATCCCCCTGTCTTCCCAGCGTTGGGACTGTGTGATGCCAGCTCCACTCACTGTTTACCTTGGTGTGAGGGATCAAACCCAGGTTCTTAAACAGTCGGACCTGTACCAGAGAGCCATGTCCTCAGCCCCAGCTCTCATAGGGATATAACCCCGGCCTCTGAATCAGAATTGCAGCTCTTGTCAGTTTGCACTGAAGCATGTCACTGCCCAGAAACCAGTTGCCCATCTGCAACTCCCTGTTGCTTGTAGCCGCCGCCTACTGATTTCTCTTGTTTTCAGTGCCACTAAGACTTCATTTGCTCATTGTGATTTCTTAAGGAGAAAGATGGAGGAGGGAGAGGAGGAGGAGGAGGAAGAGGAGGAAGAAGAGGAAGAGGAAGAGGAAGAGGAGGAGGAGGAGGAGGAAGAGGAGGAGAGTTAGTATGTTAGAAAGCTTTAGGGACCGTGGTGAAAGAATCCTGGGTAACAAAGTAAACCATTTAGTAAGTGTACCCAAGCATTAGGTTCTCTGTGACTCAAGGGTGGGGGCTGGGGGAGGGGGACTTAGTGTCGATGACCTGACAGATGGGTCCCCATTTTTCTTCTTGACTCTTCCTTGTAAATTCCAGATAGAGTCTTGGTGTTGAGCAGTAACTGTGACGTTGACTTAACGTCCAAGTTGCATCCTACATTGCTTTTTGATACTCACTGTATAGCTTTAGGCTGGCCTCGAGCCCTCACTGCCCTGCCTTAGTCACCGGAGAGCGGGGATGGCTGGTAAGCACTGTGATTCCCAGCTTGTTGGATAATCTCGTGGCCACAGGGACATGAGTTTCTTCTGGGTGGGTCAGGTTGACACTGGTCTCCCCCCCTCAGGTTTCTGTGTGGACGCCCAATTCCTTTGCTCCTCATTCTCCTTCCTGAAGGATTTGGGGTAATCCCATGGGTCAGGTCTGTGTATATCTAACTGTACACATGTTTGCCGTGGAGACAGTAAAGAATCGACTTTCCTCAAAGCACTGGATGAGGAACAAGGGTAGAGAATTCTAACTTCCTACAGGGTTTTATAGAAGAACTCTGTGCTGTAGTCACCCCAGAAGGTAAATATATATGGGTGCCTTATTGCTGTTTTGGCTAAGGGTTAGGCAGGAACTTTGTGAGGGGTGAGAAAAGTCCTTCACTAGTGAAGAGCACCCCAGCTTGCATTTCAGGTGCTTTGCCATACATAGGATTTCCTAACAAAATGTTTTTGTTGGGGCTGGAGAAATGGCTTGGTAGTTGAGAGAGTTTTTGCTGTCCTTGCAGCGTCCATCCAGTGGTTCACAACTCTCTGCAGCTCTGATTTGAGGGGATCTAGTGCCCTTTTCTGCTCCTTGTACACACGGTGGTATAATTACATGCAGGCAAAACATTTCTATACACAAAATAAAAATAAACACGTGGTTTAAAATGCTCTTTATTTTCTTTCAATACAAAAAGAGGTTTGTAAAAAACAAAACAAATGCCCTAAAACATGAAAAAGAACACAGCATCACTATGCTACCCTGACACCAACTTGACCGCATGGTGGCCACCAAGTGCATTTCTGATGTTAAAGGCTCAGGTAAGGCAAATCACAAGAATGCGTACAAGAGGCGAGGCTTGGGGAAGACTGAACAGGATCACATACGCAGCCAGTGCATTTGGCTATGTTAATCCCATTTCAGCCTTTGGATGTGGTCAACAAGGCATGTGTACCCTGATCAGACACACTGGCCATAAAACTCCTCTACTAGCCACCCAGAGAGGGGCCCTGCATTCCAAGAAAGTGGTCGTTTACGCTTTAAGCCACACAAAGCTTAGAATTAGGGTTTGCTTGAAAAAAAAAAAAAAGTCCTAAGCAGCATGGGGGGAAGAATGTATGATTGCATGTATGTGCGCATGCTAGACTTAGTGTGACAGTGTTTGACAGTTGAAGCATTTAGTAAGGAATCCTTACTTACCATCATCTTTTAAAACATTGATTGATTGATTGATTGATTGATTGATTGATTTATCGATGGTTGTGGGGTTTTGAATACCAAGGCTTGAAACTGCATGTCAGAGGACAGCCTGCAAGAGCTGTCTATCTCACCATTTGGGTTTTGGGGATTCAACTTGAGCTGTTACTATTGGTTGCAAGCACTGTTAGCCACTGAGCCACCCCACTGGCTCCTTGTCACCACTTTAACCTGTTTGTCACTCTCTTTCTTTCTTTCTTTCTTTCTTTCTTTCTTTCTTTCTTTCTTTCTTCCTTCCTTCCTTCCTTTCTTTCTTTCTTTCTTTCTTTTTTGTTCTTTTTTTCCCCTCTTTTTTGTGGATAGCTTATGTGTTTACATTTCTACGATCCCTGTTTTCCCTCTCCCCCTGCTTCTATGAGGATGCTCCCCCTCCCACCCCACCCACTCCTACCTCAACACCCTGGCATTCCCTACACTGGGGAAATGAGCCTTCACAGGACCAAGGGCTTTTCCTCCTATTAAAGACAGACAACGCCATCCTTTGCTACATATACAGTTGGAGCCATGGGTCCCCCCATGTGTACTCCTTGGTTGTTGGTTTAGTCCCTGAGAGCTCTGGGGGCAGGGGTCTGGTTGGTTGATATAGTTGTTCTTCCTATAGGGTTACAAACTCCTTCAGCTCCTTCAGTCCTTTCTCTAACTCCTCCATTGGGGTCCCTGTGCTCAGTCTGATAGTTAACTGCAAGCATCTTAATGTACATTACTGAGGCTCTGGCAAAGCCTCTCAGGAGACATCCATATCAGGCTCCTGTCAGCGAGCACTTCTTGGCATCAGCAATAGTGACTGGGTTTGGTGGCTGCATCCCCAGGTGGAGCAGTCTCTGAGTGGCCTTTCCTTCAGTCTCTGCTCCACTCTTTGTCCCTGTATTTCCTCCCATGGGTATTTTGTTCCCCCATCTAAGAAGGGATGATTCATCCACAGTTTGGTTTTCCTTCTTCTTGAGGAAAAAGAAGTGAATTATGGTCTGTGAATTATATCTTGGGTATTCAAGCTTTTGGTCTAATATCCACTTATCAGTGAGTACATACCGTGTGTGTTCTTTTGTGACTGGGTTAATCACTCAGGATGATATTTTCTAGTTCCATCCATTTGCCTAAGAATTCCATGAAGTCATTGTTTTTAAGGGCTGGGCAGCACTCCATTGTGTAGATGTACCACATTTTCTGTATCCACTCCTCTGTTGAAGGGCATCTGGGTTCTTTCCAGCTTCTGGCTATTATAAATAAGGCTGCGATGAACATAGTGGAGCATGTGTCTTTGTTGTATGTTGGGGCATCTTTTGGGTATATGCCTAAGAGAGGTATAGCTGGGTCCTCAGGTAGTTCAATGTCCAATTTTCTGAGGAACCTCCAGACTGATTTTCAGAATGGTTACACCAGCTTGCAACCCCACCAACAATGGAGGACTGTTCCTCTTTCTCCATATCCTGGCCAGTATCAGCTGTCAGCTGAAGTTTTGATTTTAGCCATTCTGACTGGTGTGAGGTGGAATCTCAGGTTTTGATTTTCATTTCCCTGATGACTAAGGATGTTGAACATTTCTTTAGATGTTTCTCAGCCATTCGATATTCCTCAGCTGAGAATTCTTTGTTTAGCTCTGTACCCCATTTTTAATAGGATTATTTGGTTCTCTGGAGTCTAAATTCTTGAGTACTTTGTATATATTAGATTATTAGCCCTCTATTGGATGTAGGATTGGTAAAGATCTTTTCCCAATCCATTGGTTGCCATTTTGTCCTAATGAGAGTGTCCTTTGCCTTACAGAAGCTTTGTAGTTTTATCAAGTCCCAATTGTTGATAGTTGATCTTAGAGCATAAGCCATTGGTGTTCTGCTAGGGAAAATTTTCCCCAGTGCCCATGTGTTTGAGGTTCTTCTCCACTTTCTCTTCTATTAGTTTGAGTGTATCTGGTTTTATGTGGAGGTCCTTGAGCCACTTGGACTTGAGCTTTGTACAAGTCAATAACAATGGATCAATTTGCATTCTTCTACATGCTGACCACCAGTTGAACCAGCACCATTTGTTGAAAATGCTCTTTTTTCCATTGGATTGTTTTAGCTCCTTTGCCAAAGATGAAGTGACCGTAGGAGTGTGGATTCATTTCTGGGTCTTTAATTCTATTCCATTGATCTACCTGCCTGTCTCAGTACCAATACCATATGGTTTTATTACTAATGTTCTGTAATACAGCTTGAGGTCAGGGATGGTGATTCCCCCAGAATTTCTTTTATTGTTGAGAATAGTTTTTGCTATTCTGGGTTTTTTGTTATTCCAAATGAATTAGCAAATTGTTCTTTCTAACTCTATGAAGAATTGAGTTGGAATTTTGATGGGGATTACATTGAATCTGTAGATTGCTTTTTGGCAAAATGGCCATTTTTACTATATTAATCCTGCCAATCCATGAGCATGGGAGATTTTTCCATCTTATGATACCTTCTTCAATTTCTTTCTTCACAGACTTGAAGTTCTTGTCATACAGATCTTTCACTTGCTTGGTTAAAGTCACACCGAGGTATTTTATATTATTTGGGACTATTGTGAAGGGTGTCTTTTCCCTAATTTCTTTCTCTGCCTGTTTATCCTTTGAGTACAGGAAGGCTAGTAATTTGTTTGAGTTAATTCTATATCCAGTCACTTTGATGAAATTGTTTATAAGGTTTAGTAGTTCTATGGTGGAATTTTGGGGGTCACTTAAGTATACTATCATATCACCTGCTAATAGTGATATTTTGACTTCTTCCTTTCCAATTTGTATCCCTTAAGACCTCTTTTTGTTGTCTAATTGCTCTGGCTGGAACTTCAAGTACTTTATTGAATAGGTAGGGAGGGAGTGGGCAGTCTTTCCTAGTCCTTGACTTTAGTGAGATTGCTTCAAGTTTTTCCCCATTTAGTTTGATATTGGCTACTGGTTTGCTGTATATTGCTTTTACTATGTTTAGGTATGGGCCTTGATTTCCTGATCTTTCCAAGACTTTTAGCATGAAGGGATGTTGACTTTTGTCAAATGCTTTCTCAGCATCTAATGAAATGATCATGTGGTTTTGTTCTTTGAGTTTGTTTATATAGTGGATTACATTGATGAATTTCTGTGAATCGAACCATCTTTATATCCCTGGGATGAAGCCTACTTGATCATGGTGAAAGATCATTTTGATGTGTTTTTGGATTCTCTTTGCAAGAATTTTATTATTTTTGCATTGATACTCATAAGGGAAGTTGGTCTAAAGTTCTCTTTCTTTGTAGGGTCTTTGTGTGGTTTAGGAATAAGCATAATTATGATTTCAAAGAATGAATTACGTTGGGTTTCTTCTGTTTCTATTTTGTGGAATAGTTTGAAGAGTCTTGGTATGAGGTCTTCTATGAAGGTCTGATAGAATTCTGCACTAAACCCATCTGGTCCTGGGCTTTTTTTGGTTGGGAGACTTTTAATGACTGCTTCTATTTCTTTAGCGGTTATGGGGTTGTTTAGATGGTTTATCTGCGCCTGATTTAACTTTGGTACCTGGTATCTGTGTATACAGTTGTACATTTCATCCAGATAGTCCAATTTTGTTAAATATAGGCTTTTGTAGTAGGATCTGATGATTTTATTTTTGAATTTCCTCTCTTTCTGTTGTTATGTCTCCCTTTTTATTTCTGATTTTGTTAATTTGAGTACTGTCTACATGGCCTCTGGTTTGTCTGGCTAAGGGTTTATCTATCTTGTTGATTTTCTCACAGAAACAGCTCCTGGTTTTGTTGATTCTTTGTATAGTTCTTTTTGTTTCTACTTGGTTGATTTCAGCCCTAAGTTTGATAATTTCCTGCTGTCTACTCCTCTTGAGTGTGTTTGCTTCTTTTTGTTCTAGACCTTTTAGGTATGCTGTCAAGCGGATAGTGTATGCTCTCCAGTTTCTTTTTGGAGGTACTGAGAGCTGTGAGTTTTCCCCTTAGCACTGCTTTCATTGTGTCCCATAAATTTGGGTATGTTGTGCCTTCATTTTCATTAAATTCTAAAAAGTCTCTAATTTCTTGATTTCTTCCTTGACCAAGTTATCATTGAGTAAAGTGTTATTCAGCTTCCATGTGTATGTGGGCTTTCTGTTGTTTTTGTTGTTTTTGAAGACCAGCCTTAGTTAGGTGATCTGATAGGATGCATGGGATTATTCTAGTCTTCTTGTATCTGTTGAGGCCTGTTTTGTGACTGATTATATGGTCAGTTTTGAGAAGGTACCATGAGTTGCTGAGAAGAAGGTGTATTGTTTTAGGAGGAAAAAAATATCTGTTAAATCTATTTGGTTCATAACTTCTGTCTCTGTTTAGTTTCTGTTTCCATGATCTGTCCATTGGTGAGAGTGCAGTGTTGAAATCTCCCACTAGTATTGTGTGAGTTACAATGTGTGCTTTGAGCTTTAGTAAAGTTTCTTTTGTGAATGTGGGTGTCCTTGCATTTGAAGCATAGATATTTAGGATTGAGAGTTCATCTTGGTGGATTTTTCCTTTGATGAATATGAAGTGTCCTTCCTTATCTTTTTTGATAACTTTTAGTTGAAAGTTGATTTTATTTGATATTAGAATGGCTACTCCATCTTGTTTCTTGGGACCATTTTCTTGGAAAATTTTTTTCCAGCCTTCTACTCTGAGATAGTGTCTGTCTTTGTCACTGAGGTGTGTTTCCTGTATGCAGCAAAATGCTGGGTCCTCTTTTATGTATCCAGTCTGTTATTCCGTGTCTTTTTATTGGGGAATTGAATGCATTGATGTTAAGAGATATTAAGGAATAGTGATTGTTGTTTCCTTTTTGTTGTTGTTGTTAGAGATGGGATTATGTGTATGGCTCTCTTTTTTTGGGTTTGTTGCAAGATTACTTTCTTGCTTTCTCTAGGGTATAGTTACCCTCCTTGTGTTTGAGTTGTCTATTTTTTATCCTTTGTTAGACTGGATTTGTGGAAAGCTATTATGTAAATTTGGTTTTTGTCATGGAATATCTTGGTTTCTCCCTCTGTTAATTGAGAGTTTTGCTGGATATAGTAGCCTGGGCTGTTATTTGTGTTCTCTTAGGGTCTGTATGACATCCTCCGAGAATTTTCTAGCTTTCATAGTCTCTGTTGAGAAGTCTGGTGTAATTCTGATAGGTCTGCCTTTATATGTTACTTGACCTCTTCCCTTACTGCTTTTAATATTCTTTGTTTTGTACATTTGGTGGTTTGACCATTATGTGATGGGAGGAATTTCTTTTCTGGTCCAATCTATTTGGAGTTCTGTAGGCTTCTTGTATGTTCATGGGAATCTCTTTCTTTAGGTTAGGGAAGTTTTATTTTATAATTTTGTTCAAGATATTTATTGGCCTTTTTTTCCCCCATTTTTTTTTATATTAAATTGGGTATTTTTTTTTTTTTTTTTTCTTTAGAGCTGAGGACCGAACCCAGGGCCTTGTGCTTGCTAGGCAAGCGCTCTACCACTGAGCTAAATCCCCAACCCCAAATTGGGTATTTCTTATTTACATTTCAAATGTTATTCCCTTCCCCGTTTCCTGTCCATCAGCCCCCTAACCTCTCCTCTTCCCCTTCTATATGGGTGTTCCCCTCCCCATCTACCCCCCATTACTGCTCCCCCCAACAGTCCCCTACACTGGGGGTCCAACCTTGGCAGGACCAAGGGCTTCCCCTTCCACTGGTGCCCCAACAAGGCTATTCACTGCTACATATGAAATTGGAACCCAGGTTTAGTCCATGGTATAGTCTTTGGGTAGTGGTTTAGTCCCTGGAAGCTCTAGTTGGTTGGTATTGTTGTTCATATGGGGTCACAAACCCCTTCAGCTCCTTCAGTCTTTTCTCTAATTCCTCCAACAGGGGTCCCATTCTTAGTTCAGTGGTTTGCTGCTGGCATTCGCCTCTGTGTTTGACATGTTTTGGCTATGTCTCTCAGGAGAGATCTATATCCAGTTCCTGTCAGCATGCACTTCTTAGCTTCATCCCTCTTATCTAGTTTGGTGGCTGTATATGTATGGGCCACATGTGGGGCAGGCACTGAATGGCAGTTCCTTCAGTCTGCTCTAAACTTTGCCTCCCTATCCCCTCCTATGGATATTTTGGTTCCCCTTTTAAAGAAGGAGTGAAGCATCCGCATTTTGGTCATCCTTCTTGATTTTCATGTGGTCTATGCATCTTGGGTAATTCGACCATTTGGGCTAATACACTTATCAATGAGTGCATACCATGTGTTTATTGGCCTTTTAAGTTGGGAATCTTGACTCTCTTCTATACTATATTATCTTTAGGTTTGTTCTTCTCATTGTTTATTGGATTTCCAGGCTGTTTTGGGTTAGGAGCTTTTTGCATTTTGTATTTTCTTTGTCTGATTTGTCAATGTTTTCTATGCTATCTTCTGCCCCTGAGATTCTCGCTTCTATCTTTTATATTCTGCTGATGCTTACATCTATGACTCCTGATCTCTTTTCTAGGTTTTCTATGTCCAGGACTGTCTTTCTTTGTGATTTCTTTATTTTTTCTGTTTCTATTTTTAAATCCTGGATGGTTTTGTCTAACTCCTTCACCTGTTTGGTTGTGTTTTCCTGTATTTCTTTAAGGGATTTTTGTGTTTCCTCTTTAAGGGCTTCTACCTGTTTACCTGTGTTCTCCTGTATTTCTTTAAGGGAGTTATTTACGTCCTTCTTAAAGTCCTCTATCATCATCATGAGATGTGATTTTAAACCAGAATCTTGCCTTTCCTGTGTGTTGGGGTATCCAGGGCTTGCTGTGGTGGAGAACTGGATTCTGATGCTGCCAAATGGCCTTGGTTTCTCTTGCTTATGTTCTTGCCCTTGCCTCTTGGTTATCTCTAATGTTAGTTGGTCTTGCTGTCTCTGACTGGAGCTTGTCCCTCCTGTGAGTCTCTGAGCCTATGATATTAGAACTGAGAGAGCTCCTGGGAGACCGGATCTTTCTGGGAGGCATTTGGGTATGGAGGGCTGTGGGACAGCTTTAGCTCTAGGGCAGATGAAGACTGGAAGGATCCTGTCCCAGGCTGCTCCACAGTTCCTGAGCCCTGTGAGTTCCTGGTGGGTCCCTCTTTGGACAGTTATTGGAGCAGAAGTGGTGGTCTTAGGAGTGAGAGCCCTCCGGAGACCAGCTCTCTCCGGGCAGGTTTTGGGTATGGAGGGCTATAGGACAGTCTTAGCTCTCAGCGCAGATAAAGATGTGCTACTTTTTTCAAACTGATTTTCACTTTTCTAGCCAGCAAAGATGAAGTCAAAGTCATTGTCTGTAGTAAATATGTTCCTGTTTTATAGATGTGGAGTGGCTGGTGACTTATTTGTTACATTGCTTATATTGCTAAGAGTATAATACAAGATTCATTTCAGATTAATGTACTGATACATACGCTATGCAAAATACACAACCAGCAGCTTTTTTATGTATCTGCTGCTGGTGGTGTAATGTGGGAAACACACCCTAGGTCACTTGGGCTAGGACAGCATGGGAATGAACCCTCCAGGCAGTGGATCTGCAGCTGTAACTCCAACACCCTGCTGCTGCCTGGAGAATGTCTGGGTGGAGACAAAATAGGGGAAGACCTGGGTCTACTCCTGACAGATCCCCCTCTGCACAGTGTTTAGAGTCTGTCAGTTTGCTTTCAAGATTTGTCTTTTCCTTACCATGGAAACAAAAGTATTTCTAAAACAAAACAAAATGAAAAAAAAAAAAAAAAAAAAAAGCCCAGGGTGGTGGCTAGTGCCTGCAAGGGGACCTGTTCCCAGGGATTGCCTGAGCACAGGAATTTAGACCAATAGCAGTACCTATCACTTAACAAAAACACCAACAGCTTCCTTTTGAAGGCCACTCTCTTTTCCAAGAATCTTAACCCTGTGAGCAGAGATTTACTTTAGAAAAATCTGGGTGGGGGAGGGGGCAGTCAATGTTAAGAGAGTCCAGGCCAGGCCTGGTAGTAGTGCTGTCTTGGAAGCAGAGGCAGGTAGACCTCTGTGAGTTTTAGACCAGCCTAGTGTGCACAGTGATTTCCAGAGCTACACAGAGAAATCATGTTTCAAAAACACCAAAAATGAAAGCAAGAGAAAGGCTCAATTTGGAGGACAGTGAACTGATTCAGTGGGCAATGGTTCTGGCCAATCACCAGAGTTTTATTCCTGGGTACCACGTGGGAGATGGAGAGAACTCCTCCCTTAAGTTGCCCTCTGACCTCCACCTTGGTACACATGAGTGCACACACAAAATGAAAACAGCAAATAATTTTACTGAACAAATATCCTAAATATTTGCTTACTTCACAGAGTTTAAAACTATATGAAATGAGAGCCAAAGAGAGAAATAAACAAATGAAGTTATTGTTGAATATATTAGTTATTGATAGACTGGTAACCAAAAATTAAGAAAATAGAGAATATTCAAAAAGCACTATTTATGAAATTAATTGAATGGTCATAAAATTTTTGTCATAGAAAACAGAACTGAATGGCGTGATAATAAATCTATTTATTATATTCATATTTATAAACTGACCTGGGTTTACTTGGATTTGAAACAGCCAAGAAGGCCATGCATTACAGGTTGGTTGTCAGCTGAGAGGGGTAATGATTGGGTCATGTGGGTTCTGATCTGATCAATGGATTAATCTACGCATAAGTTTAAAATGTGAGGGTCTGGGTACAATGGGCTAGTTCTTTGAGAAGCATAAAATTAACAGAATATACCGTATGAAGTAGTAAGATATGTTAAGTAATTAACCATAGCTTAGAGAAACAGAATTTGAGATTCTTTTCAAATGGCTTGATGGCTTTACCAGTAAAGTCTACCAAATAATTACATATCATGTGGTGGTTTGAATAGGTTTGGCCCCCATGGATTCAAAGTGTTTGAATGCTTGGCCAAAGGGAGTGGCCTTGTGGGAGGAGTGTGTCACTGTGTAGGTGGGCTTTCAGGACTTCAGTGCTCAGGCTCCACTCAATTCAGAAGAGACCCTCCTCTCTCCATGCAGGAGACACTCTCACCCTGGTTGCCTTAGGGTCAAGATGTAGAACTCTAAGCTCCCTGTCTGCCTGCATGCTGCCATGCTTCCTGCCATGATAACGGACTGAACCTCTGAAACTGTAAGCCACCCCCAGTTAAATGTCTTTTTTTTATAAGAGTTGCTATGGTCATGGTGTCTCCTCACAGCAGTGAAACCCTAACTAAGACACACCACACCAGGATGTTTCAGGCAACACGGACCACATATCCAGTGGTGGATCTAGACCTAGATTATGGTCCCTTGCTGTCTTTGCTTGTACACACATACCCTAGGATGTTTGTGTAGCTATAAAACCACTGGAAAATGTATGTCTCAGAGCATAACACATAAGAATACAAGAAAGAAATAATAGCAGCCTTACAAAAATCTTTATCAAAAAAAGTAAGATGATTTCCTTCCTAAAAATATGAGTCTTCTGCTAAAATTACATAGTGTTATTACAAGTAAGGAGTATTATAGACTTTCACAGCCACAGATAAAACACTAACAATAGTAGTGAGTGATCTCGTCACGTAAAACATGATGCTGTTTTACAACTGGCTTCTTTTGTATGCTTTAGGAGTGTAAGGCTGGTTAACTATTTAAAACTCAGTGTAGTTTACAGTGTTAGCGGATTGAACGGGAGTATGAGCGTCATCTCTGACATATAAAATACTTGGCAAACGATAGAAGCTCTCCAGGCTGAATGTGACGTATTAGAGACCTGTAGCAGCCACGGGTGACAAAATACCACCCAATCACTGTGGGGAGCAACTTAGAGATGTCTTATCTAACCCATTCAGTTAACATTGTCACGGATGTTTGAGCCATTATGGTTGATAAAAAGCAAGAGAAGAAAAGGCATAAAGATTGTAGAAGAGGAAAACTGTGTTTGCTTATGGTATATGCATGGAAAGTCCCAAGGGAGTAGCAAAAAACTGCTAAAATGAGATTTTTAAAAAACTACATTGACAATTGATACAGCTTTTTGAAAAAAAAAACCTTTATGGAAACCTCCTTCTTAAAATATGCACGTATATAAGAAGTTTAAGTGGTTATACTATAACAGGATCATACTCCTAAGTGCCAGGAATGGGTTCCCTCTTTCTGAATTGTTAACCACTGGGTTTTAATAGACCAGCCCCCTACTCCCACCCTCAACGTTACAGGCAACTGTTACCATGGTTCTTGGCTACCCTCCAGAATCATCGACAGTAAACATCTTTTGGTGAAGACAGAACATATTTAGTCATAAACATGGAGAAACCAAGCAGGTACTGACCTGGAAGGTTCTTCTCTTCTGCCTGGCTTTCATTGTGTTTGATGTGCTGTGCATTTTACCCTGGAGGAGAAAAGTTACCCTCCTCAGTCTCACCCAACTCTGAACCCTAAAAGCTACAGTGGTGACTGACCCCGTAGCAGTGCTGGTGCAGTAGTGGCATTGTGGGAGTGGCCAGCCACTTTATTACTGGAGTTAGGGCCAACAGCACAAGATGGAACTTACACCTGGCACTGCTCTGAGGCCACGAGCGAGGCAGAGCATGGCTGGATAGAGAGCACAGGCCCTGAGGGACAGTGTAGTATTATCTTGCTAAATGTACAAAGTATTAAAATAACCCCTGATGACTTGCTGCTCTGCCAGAACGTCAGTACATTTCCACCGCTCCTCAGACAAGCTGCTCTTGCAGTCGACTAACACAGAGGACTGACACTGGTCAGCTTGGAGTGCTCAGCTCTCAAGGAAATGCCAGTTCACACCCCTCCCCTCAAGGCTTAGGGATCATCATCAAAGGAGGAAGGAGAGAAGTAAGAGCAGCAGTGCTGGATGACGTACAGTGCTCTGGACAGACCAGGGCACAAGCCCACAGTGACTGTCGGCATACACACAGCCTGGGTAAGCTCAAGCCAAACCAAACTCCAGCGCGAACAGGAGCTGGGTCTGAGTCCCACCCCTAGCTGAGGACTATTGGCATTTGATTGCTGCAGGAGAGGGAGGCTCTTTCTTCAATGGTATAAATCTTGCTATGTCAGCCACATCTCAACACTTCGGGCCCTACTCCCCAGAATAATGGGAAAATACAAACTAGACCTGGCCTGGGTGGGGGAGACGAGAGCAAAGGTGAAGTTGGGTGGGTAAGGATGGGGGAGGGGTTGAGGGCCAACATGATAAAGGTGTTGTATGATATCCATAAAACTTAATAAAACATTTAGAAAATATACACTTGTGAATTTAATAGAGTCCTTTAAAATGTTTTATATTGCTGGACTCGCTTTACTCACCAGCTGCCTAAGTAATGATACGGTTGCATTTTATTATTTATGAAATCTTGGTCTTAGCTAGCTTGTTCCCAACTAGCTTGTATAACCCAAATTAACCCGATTATACTCATTCACGTTCAGCCACGTGGCCCGTTTACCTCTCCTCAGGGCTAACACCTGTTTCTTCCTCCTTATTGCTGGTAAATCCCATGCCTGATTCTTTCCCAGAGTTCCTATCTCTACCTGGAAGTCCCACCCATCCTCTCCTGCTTTGCTACTGGCTGTTCAGCTCTTTATTAAACCAATCAGAAATGAGATGGGCGATGCTTCGTAAAGATAACTCTCTGCTAGTACAGAAATCAGCATTTGAATAATACAAAGATAACCTTTACACAGAGCACAAGAGATTACCCCAACAGCTTTAATAATGCCCCTGAAAACTAAATAGGAGTTGGTAAAATTAGTGAAAAGCTCAAACAATTTATGCGTACTCTCTGAGACACTGAGGAGGGTACTTTAAGGAGACTTACATGAATTCACTGACTTCCTGTGCTCAGTCAGAGACCTCGTGTGCTTATGCTAACAGCTCTCCACAAGTTTCATAGACTCCACAGTGCCAATCAAAGCCTCAGCTGTTAGCTTTTGTTTTGTTTCCTTTTTGTTTTGTTTTGTTTTTTGATAGAGTCTCACTATATACCTGACTGGCTTGGAACCTGCTCTGTAGACATGGTTGGCTCAAACTAATCAAGATCTGCCTGCTTCTGCTTCCTGAGTGCTAGGATTGAAGGTGTGTACTATGCCTTGCAGAGCAGAATGTTTTAATAGAGATGGATAAGCGAGTTAAAGTATATACAACACTTGAAATAATTTTGAAAAATAAAATTTGAGTTATTTCTACAAAGTCAACAAAGAAAATCAGTGAACCCTATATAAATCTATATATAGTTGCAAATAATACATGTTATAAATATATAA
Source organism: Rattus rattus (assembly GCF_011064425.1). Taxonomy (NCBI): domain Eukaryota; kingdom Metazoa; phylum Chordata; class Mammalia; order Rodentia; family Muridae; genus Rattus; species Rattus rattus. The sequence continues at coordinate 143,656,902 of NC_046156.1, read as the reverse complement.
TACATTATATAATTATGTGCTCATTATATATTTTATAATATATAATTATATAATAGGATCAAATATAAAGCTATATAAGTAAATATATAAAGAGATTGGTATTATAATGCTATATGTAACTTCAGCTGACACACTTGGAAAGACTGTGCACATGAAGGGTAGACAAGAGCCTGACCTGCCTATACCTGGATGTATGAATGACACTCTGAAAGGCAGTAAAGGAAACCATCTTGACAACCAAGAGTGTATTTCAGAGAAGATCCAGACATCCAGACAATACTAATTATAAAGCAGTTGTTAAATGTTACCAAAATGAAAAACTTCTGCTCAAGAAGTACAATTAAGGAAACATTAAATAATAAATTACATTAAAGTAAATTAATAGATTAAACAAATTTCTCTGTCACTTTTATTGGGGTATATCAAACAAGGCATTCGTGTACTACTCTCTGCTTAGCCACTTTGAAAAGGTCTGGGGGTTGTTATGCAAACAAGCAGCTGTGCTGTGAGATGTCGGAGCAATGATGGAGCATGGGGGTGTGGATGGAGCAGGACAGGGGAGCGTGGGTGTGGATGGAGCACGGACAGGGGAGCGTGGGGCATGGATGGAGCACGGACAGGGGAGCGTGGGTGTGGATGGAGCACGGACAGGGGAGCATGGGGCAGGATGGAGCCCGGACAGGGGAGCGTGGGTGTGGATGGAGCACGGACATGGGAATGTTGACATCTTGCAGGATAACTTTTTCTTTCTTCATTATCTGTGCACACATGTCTAACACCTGTGACATCATTCCTGGTGACTCCCAGCCATGCCCATGGTATCATGCTATTGACACTAACTAGTCCACGCCCAGCAGATTTCCTTGCGTGGAGGGGATCCTCACAGTTTAGGAGCCGAGGTAGGAGGAGCAGTGTTTCACCACACACTGATTTTCTCCTGTGTCCTTCTCCATCTCATCTACTACCAAGTCCTGCTTTTCTCCAGTGCTCTCCTTCCTCAGCATTTACTGTCCCCAGCGGTTTCCTCTTCGCCTCCCTCCCCCACAAACCCCTCCTTATTTAAGACTGTTCTACAGCACTGCTAAAATAATCTGGGCTTTATGTAACTCTTCTTATTATAGAAGCTGTATTTGTAGAACATTCCAAGGTCCTGGTAAGAATGAAGGAGCTAATAATAATATGGGATTTCACTCATCTTCCAGTCCTGCATGGTCTATCCTGGGCTTCCAGAGCAGTGCCACAGGGAGATCATTTATTTGCTAACCGCTACTCTATGATCCCTCTTGTAGCAAAGACAGCAAGCTAACAGTAGTGCTTGAGCAACCAAAACAGACGTCAAAATCCTGCACATAACCTGCTTAATTCAAACAAGGGTGCTTTGGTTTGTTGCTATGTTATGCAAAACTATGAAAACCACAGAAAAGTGCACACGACGAGGAGTGAGTATTTCTTGGCTCGTAGCAGTTAATTTTATTAATTTGTATTAGTTTCTGATGCTGTGATAAGGCGATCTGCCAAAGAACATAGGAGGAAAGGGCTTTTGGTTCACAGTTCCACACAGATGCCAACAAGACAGGAAGGCATGGGGCGGGAGTTGATCATACAGAATCTGTTTTCCCAAACATCACCTCCATGTGTGGACCAAAACAAAGCAGCCCCATGCAGCAGAACTGACTGACAGTAGCTCAGTCGGCGACCTGCTCCTGTCAAGCACTTTCCTTCCTATGGTCCCTGCCTAAGGTGCTGAGGCAAAGATGGATGGATGCAGATATTTGTAGCCCAGGCTTTTGAATTCTCTGGTAATGAGCTCAAACTATTCTGGAGACAGACAGAAGAAAGCTAATTGTGGAGGGGAGGCCAAGAAGGCTGTAGAACTCTGTTAAAGACTGAACACAGGTTGTAAAATTTAGAATGAGGTGAGTGACACTCTAGGCAGGACACCCAGCATAACAGAGAGCATAGAGAGCAGACAGCACAGGACAGGATGGGGCAGGTGGGCAGGAACAGGAGGCCGGATGGAGTGATACAGGTGTGGAGGCAGGTGTTTGTGTCACCCTGCACCAGTGTGTTCACCTGCAGGTATAGAGGTGGGCGTTTGTGTCACCCCACATCAGTGTCTTCAGTGGTGGCACACCATGCTTGTTTGTCCATCTTGTAAGGTGCATTTCAGTGCTGAAAGGTGGAGGGGAGGCTACTTGGGAGAGGCGTGTGTCCAAATGTAGCTACTAAAGCAGAATTAAAGGAGATGCATACCTGTAAAGAAGGAGTTAGGGGAAGAGCAAACCTTAAGTTTCTGGTGAGTTTAGTTCCATACCATGCCTGTGACACAATCACTGCAGTTGTAGTGTGAGCTGTGTATAAACTGACGAGGAGTGCATTTTCATCTAGGACAGGAGGAACAGCCAATATAAAGACATGCTCCAGGCAGCAACAGTACATTTGTGTAAACCCTAAAGCAGATATCATTGCCTATGAGTACAGCAAAATACTTAGCAAAACAGGCATGAAATGTAATAAAACAAATTGAATTTCAGGACTGGACATAGTACAGTAAAATCACATTTTATTGGTAGCATCAGAAAACAGAAATGAGATCACTCAAGGTATGGAAATGTAAAAAATGTGTCCAAAAATTAAAAAATGACTAGCCTAAAGCTTTAAATGTTAACCCTCAGACCCTGTAAGTTATTCTGTCCTTACAACCCCCATTCTTGTCAGAGTCTTTCTACAGGAACTCACGTGCCAGTGGCTCCGAGGGTAGACATGGCTAGACCAGGGGTCTGCAGCTCTTACAGGACTCGGCTACAAAGTTTGTGTGTTTAAGGCTGAGTGTGTCAGCTTCTCTGCCACCTTTGAGCCACAGATCGTAATGAATGAGTGCAGGTGTAGAGCTGAAGGAAATGCTGTCTGGGGCTCTAGAGGCTGTGTTTCTGTGCTGTATTTCTACGCAGTTCATGGGCTGTTTTGTGTTGGGCACAGGAAGGGCAAGGGGAGAGTAGCTTGAGCAAGTCTGTCACTATTCACCGTGTCAGCTTTGTATCACTGTAACCGCAAACACCAGGAGGTTTCAGGTCATTATGTTAGCTGTGGTGAGGCAGCCCTTCATGGGAGAAGGTCAGTGACCCCAAGGAATAAGAAGGAAAGAAAGGAAAGTGAGGAGAACACTGTGCTTTTTGGAGGCAAGCCCCCAGTAACCAGAGGGCCCCCCATTAGGAAGGACTGCACCTCCCCAGGGTTCTGCATTTCCCAGTATGGACAAGCTGAGGACCAAGCCTTAAACACAGGGCAGTGAGGGACAGTTCAGATCCAGTTGCAACAGCATTTATGCCTTCGGGTGGACAGTCAGCAGTCTGTCTGCAGTGGACCGGTGGAGATCGGGTCTGGGATGAGTCTGTGCAGCCCGTTAAAGTGACTCTTCCGGCTGATTCCACAGAAGTGCAGTGATCACCCTCAGTCTGTTCAGATGTGTCGGCTGAAGCTTGTGCAAGCACCAGTCCATGCCTTGCTCCCGCTGGGTTCTTTGTGTTGTTCTGTTAGCTGGTGCTTTTGTTTGCTGGGATCTGGTCTTCCTCTGTGGCTGTTCTGGACCTCTTCCTGGTAATCCTCCTGAATGCTAGGGTCACAAGCACGAGTCACAGCTGCCATCTTTGTGACTTCTCACGAAATGCGTGCATGTTGTGCGAATGCTCTACCATCGGATTAGACCTCAGATCCTTCTAACTCTGTATTTTAAAGCAAGACCTCACTAAGTTTCCTCCGTTAGTTTGTATTCCTTCACAGCCTCCTGAACCTTGGGGGTATAGGTCTGTACCACCGTGCCTGGCTCATGTGTAACTTTCCCCCATGTGCAGCATAATTTCACTGAAGACTTCTAAGGCTCATTTGTTTAATACTGTCATGTGGGCATGGCAGCCCGAGTAACCACCTCACTAAAGGACAACATCTGCAGTGCTTCCTGATTGATCTTATGAAGAACTGTCCTGTTCTGTGTGAATTAAAGTTTTCGTTTCTCCCAAACAGTACCCATGAGGGATTGTTAGGTCTTATGGTAAGGGTAGGTGATGTGGTGGTTTGAATATGGTTGGCTCAGGGAGTGACACTGTTAGGAGGTGTGACCTTGTTAGAGTAGGCATGACCTTGTTGGAGGAAGTGTGTTACTGTGGGGCGGGCAGCGAGATCCTCCTTTTAACCACGTGGAGCCAGTCTTCTAGAGAACTCCCTAGAACTCTCAGCACCTCCTGCGCCATGCCTGCCTAGACACTGCCATCTCCTGCCTTGATGATTATGGACTGAACCTCTGAACCTGTAAGCCAGCCCCAGTTAAATGTTGTCCTTGTAAGAGAGGCCTAGTAAACAGTGTCGCTTGGTAAACAGATGTCTTACCATCACTGAACCTGAACTGCCTTCCTACCTTTGACAGAACTCAGTTGGCTGTTGCTGTATGGGTCTGTTCTGGATTCTTCCATTGACCGACAGCACTGGCCTCAGTAGGCTCCTATGTAAGTCTCCTGTAGGGTAGAGTGATTCCACTAGCTTAATTGTTTCAGTTATTTTTGGTCATGTACCTCTCCATATACATTTTAGAATATATAATTAATATATATATATATATTTTTTTTTTTTTTACAGAAATCCTTTCATTGCTTTTTTCTCTGAGACAGGGTTTCTCTGTGTAGCCCTAAGTGTCCTGGAACTCTTTCTGTAGACCAGACTGGCCTCAGACTCACAGAGATCCACCTCTTATATTTTTAATACCTGTTCAAGAACGGAATAACCACTCCAGGAAACTGTCTGAGAGAGAGAGATTCAATGCAGATTCACTGCTGAAGACAGCGGAGGGGCTGGGAATGCAGCTTGGCTGACAGAAGGCTGGTTTCTAACACTCCCCACACCAGTCGGACATGGCGGCCACACCTGTCATCCCAGCACTTCAGGCCGAGGCAGGAGAATCACAAGTGGTCATCCTCAACTACTGAAGACAGTTGGAGAGCATGACTAGCCTGTGTAGAAATTCTGTCTCAAAACAAATTAGAAACCAGAGCCATTGGAAACACCTGGCGTCAGTAGTGTTGGAGCGATCGATCATTCAGATTACCTGGACAGAGATGCACGTGTCTGCAGGAGGCCCTCGTGGCTCAGCATGGGTGATGAGCAGCTGTCCCTGGGAAGAATCAAGTTATCATGCTCAGTGTGCGGCTCACCATGAATGAAGCCCTGGCTTTGACACACAACATCCGTGACTACATGATCTGTCATTCAAAACCGTGAGCAATATACATGGCACCCAGCAACGTCATAAATAGAAAGTATTTTATGCGCTAACTCTGGTTAGACATTTATGGAGTTAAATAGTTGTGCTGCAGCAGGTGTTTGGGCATAGCCACTTCCTTTAACAATTTGCAGTGGACAGTGCCATGTGTTTCCCTGACTCCTGGAGGTTAGAGAACACAGAGCACCTGTTTTTATCAGTGTTGATGACGTTCCGAGCCATTCACACCAGAATAAACTGCTCCACAGAGCCGTGATTCCATCTTTCCTCCGCTTTCCTGGTTTCCATGTTTTTCCTTTTGAGGTTTTGACATTGCTAGTAAGTCTGTATCCATGGAGTGCTAGCGCCTTACCACTTTACCTACACTGGGTTCTTCCTGCGATCCGAAGCGCTTCCCGAGCTTTGGTGGTATCTCTGTGTGTGTGTGTGTGTGTGTGTGTGTGTGTGTGTGTGTGTGGTATCACTACCCTTAGAGAGGGATACTCTGTGCCTGCCTCCTCCTCTTGTTCTCCTCCAAACCAGGCAAATAACAGGGAGAAAGACAAGGAGAGCCGGTCAGAGCAGCAGCCCGCAGCCGGATGCTGGAGCTTCCTGTGCTGCCAAGACTTAGCAGCAAGGTCACTCCCTGCCTGAGAAAACCCAAGTGTGGGCACAGGAAATGGCCTGCACAGGGCTGACATCAGTCGAGCTCCACCTGTCACCCCGTGCTTTCAGGGCCGCAGTAGAGGCACAGGCAGTGCAGGAGTGAGGACATTGGCGGATTCTGCAGTCTTCACATCCCTCAGGATGCCCATCTCTCTGTGTTATTTCATGATGGTTCTGTAGGAGAGGCTCAAAGTCATGGAAAGGAACAGAACTAATAGAAGCAGAATAGGATATTCTCTATAGTATGTGCTCAGAGCTCTTCATAGTAAACAACCAGACCCTGAAGACTTGTGTGCGTGGTGTGTGATGTATATGAGCACTGGCATGGACTCACGGGGCATCCTGCTAAAATCACTTCTTACCTGAACACAGGTCTCTGAACCTGGAGGAAGGTTGCTGGTCAGTAAGCCCACACAGCCCTCCTGCTGTGCCTTCCATCCCCGGGGTTCCAGGTTGTTTTAGTTTTGTTTACTGTTGCTGTCATGTAACACCATGACCAAAAGTAGCTTTGGGGAGGAAAGGGTTTATTTCACTCACAGTTCCGTATAACAATTCATTATTAAAAGTGTGCGGGCAGGAACTCAAGCAGGGTAGGAGCCTGGAGACAGGAGCTGATGCAGAGGCCATGGTCAGTGCTGCTTACTGCTTGCTCCCCATGGCTTGCTCAGTCTGCTTTCTTAAGAACCCAGGACCACCAGCCACAACGGACTGGGCCCTAATTAATCACTAATTTAAAAAAAGTCCTGCAGGCTCTTCTTTTTTTTTTTCTTTTTTAAGATTTATCTATTTTATGTTTGTACACTGTAGCTGTTTTCAGACAGAGTAGAAAAGGGCATTGGATCCCATTACAGATGGGTGTGAGCCACCATGTGGTTGCTGGGAATTGAACTCAGGACCTCTGGAAGAGCAGCCAGTGCTCTTAGCCTGAGCCATCTCTCCAGCCTCCCCCCCCACCCCAGGCTCTTCTACAGCATGGGTTTCTGGAGGCATTTTCTTCATTGAGACTTCCTAGTCTCCGATGACTTCAGCTTCAAGTTGACACAAAGCCATCCAGCACACGGGTGCCAGCCCAGCCCTGTCTGGCTTTTTGGGCACTAGAGGTTTGAATTCAGTCTTTATGTTTGTTTATAAAGCACTGTTGCTCTTAGCTGCCCTCTCAGCTCTCTCACACATTCCAGTTTTATTCACTCAGGAACACTTTTTAAACTAAGACACATGTACATTTGATAGATTATGTATGTATGTGTGCATATACTTGTGTATGTGTATGTATGCTTGTGTGTAGAGGTCGGAAGTCAACCTCTGATATCATTCCTGCCCACCTTGTTGTTGTTTGGAGACAGGTTATCTCTGTTATAGCTGTGGCTATCCTGGAATTCCCTCTGTAGACCAGGCTGACCTTGAACTCAGAAATCTGCCTGCCTCTGGGTCCCGAATGCTAGGACTAGGCATACAGTACTACTGCCCGACTTTTACCTTTTGGTTTTCTTGTTGTTGTTGCTGTTTAAAATATCTAGCTATCTACTTATGTGTATGTTCTTGGGTGTCTTGCTTGTATGTATATTTGTGCACCATATGCATGCAGTGTCCATGGAGGTCAGAAGTCATTGGATCCTCTGGAAATGGAAGGACAGACAGTTGCGGGTCTCCATGACAGTGCTGGGAACCCCTGCAAGAGCAAGGAGTGCTCTTAATGGCTGAGGTCTCTCAAGCCAATTTGTTTATTTACTTATTTATGTATTTATTTATGATTTTCAAGGGAACTGGAACTTACCCATTAGGCTAGGCTGGCTGGCTATCCAGCAAATCCAGAAGTCCATCTGTTTCTGACTCCCCAGACCTGGCTTTACAAACTCACACCAGCACCCCTGGCTTCTTACATGAATGCTTGCGATGGAGCTCAAGTCCTCATGCCAGGGTGGTGAATACTTTACTAAGTTCAATCTCCAGCTCTCCATAGCAACTTTAAAAACTTAAAATCTCCAAAGTGGGATATAATAATACCTAATTTTATTTTTAAAGCATGTTGGCTCTTGCCTTTGTGTTTTCAATACTGGTTGGATCCTAACACATCAGTAAATTCATTGCTATCTGAATGCTGGAAAGGACTATGGGTAAATATTTATAACACTGACAAGTTCATATGTTCAAACCTAATCTCCATGGTGATGGTTATCTGGGGGTGGGACTTTTAACCAACACAGAGCGGGTGGAGGGAGAGAAGGGGAGGAGGATGGAGGGAGGGTGAAAGGGTGAACAAAAACATTTTCTCTGAGATTGATGCATTCTATCCTGCAGGGAAGCTCCTTAAGCAGGAAGGTAAACAAGTCCAAATAGCTTCAGGAAGTTCCTGAAACTAACCATTTTCACTAGACCCCTTCCTGCCAGAGTAAGCAATCAGAGTTGAGTCCTTCTCATAAAAGCCAAGCTGTGCAGGAGACTCTCAGAAGTCATCTGAGCTGCCTAAAAGAGGTTTAGACCAGAGCTATTTGGAAAGGACAGTTCAATGTGTTGAGCTGCCTGCAGGCTGTGAGGTGTGCTCCAGGTTCCCAGCTTTTGTGAGCTGGGGTGGGCTTTGGTGATGTAGCTGTCTGTGAGTAATTTTTGCTCCTGTAAGTAACCCCTCACCCATATTCCTATAAGTAACCCCAATAAAACTCATTGGCTTACCAAGGACTTTGGTGATACCTATACTCGGGTCTGTCATAGGCTGCCTATCTGGAGTGAGTAGATGTGCTTGTTGTATCCTCAGGAAACGTTTTTTAGTTTATATAAGTACACTGTAGCTGACACCAGAAGAGGGCATTGGATCCCATTACAGATGGTTGTGAGCTACTATGTGGTTGCTGGGAATTGAACTCAGGACGTCTGGAAGAGTGGTCAGTGCTCTTTAAGGCTGAGCCATCTCTCCAGTGAGGAAAAGTTTTGTTACACATTGTTACATAACAACAACTATTATACTATGTTGCCAACAATACCTACTAGAAATATTTGTTGAATGAATGACTTTTCAAGGGAACACGTTTTTCCAAAGGCCTATCAGAAAATTTTTATTCTTTATTATCTTTGGGAAAAGGAGACTGATGTGTATGTGGATTGGAATAAATATTCAAGGTTTAGAATTTTTACCTTCCTTGAAATCTTCTTTATAATTTCTTTGATGAAGAATCCATAAAAATTGAGAGGTGTTTTAGCTGGGAATTAATGTATTAACATATACTGAGAAATCGTGTTACACAGAGATGCAGAAGGTGTTTACATAGAGTCTACCACTCGTCTGTTGATCTCCTGGAAGAATGTACGTTTCTGGCTGTAAATAACTTATTTGCCTTTTGAAGCCAGACAGTAAAGTATGGCTTATGCATATTTTACTTCTTCTGGTAGATTATCTTTCAGACAGCTGACGCTTTTGTAAAAGGCTTCGACTTGTTTTAAACAAGTTTCATGGCCTTTGACATTTATAAACACATTAATCATTTGCTCTGGGAGGGATACGTGAGATGCGTTTGGCACGCAGCCGGCTGTTATTGAAGTGCTTGGGCTATCAAGAGTCCCGTGTTTATGCTTTTTAGTAGAACGCTGCTGTAGAAAGTCTGTACAGCTTCCCAAGAAATCGCACCTCCAACAACTTCTGAATGTAATGGAGCCGTCCTGGAATCTCAGTGCGTTCTATGCTACCGGAAGAGACTACCGTGGATGGGTCATGTATAATGAAATGTGTTTCTTACATCTCTGAGACTTGACAAGTACACAGCCTAGGGGCCACGTGTGCTGAGAGCTTACTTTTTGTGTGGGTGGCGAGGACAAAACCCCCAGCTCTGGAGAGAGCGGCTTTCCTCACATACAGTCTGGTCACTGCTCAGTGCCATCACAGGGACCATCGAGTTCAACACATATGTTAGAGGAACAATCACGGCCTGATGTTCTGTTCTTAAAATCATGTTGAGTCAGATAAATGCCAAACATAGGAGAAATATCAGTAGAAAATCAACTCTGCATTATCTGTGGTAATGCACGGGTGAAAGTATCTTTTTATGGCTCTGAAGTCCAACCGTCTTTGGTTCTTGACCTGAGATGGAAGCAGGACTTGTGTCTGTGTGAACGGAAACACTGCTTTCTAGCTGGCGTTTGTCCTCTCTGGAGGAAACTGACATTCGGGCACACTGACTGGTGGAAGTGAGAAACACACAGGGGCAGGGCAGCAGGCTTCCCCTCCTGGTTCTGCCCAAACCTGTGCTCACTACACAGCCTGATTCCTGAGTGTAGCTAGAACTTGGCAGTGGGAGAATGGATAGTGGCTGAAAACCCTGGTGGCCTCTGTTGGGGTTCCTCTAATTTTGTTTATTGTGCTGGGTTCTTTTCCCAGATAGGATCTCACTATATAGCTTTGGGTTTTATTACCATTTCTGCTCAGTCAGGGCTCATTCCCAGGCTCTCTGAGGCCTTAGCTACCTTTAGCTACTACTGGTGGTGTGTACTGTGTATGTCCTCCAAGCTGAGCACCTGCTTTGTGTGTGTGATTCTTGTCACCTTTGAGCCTGTGTGAAATTGCCATTGTACCCTCCCTTCTTGACTTCTCACTGTCACAAAGTAATTCTTGGTAATTTATTGCAAGAGTGTTTGTTTCTGTTCACTGACGGCCATTCAGTCCTTTAGCTTACTCAATATCCCTTGTTGTGTGTAATTATTAAAGAACAATCCTTGCTATTGCTAGGCTAGGTACCAGCCGGCGGTCTCAGTCTGTTCCCAGCCTGGTAGCTTGAGATGGAGACCGCATGTTTACCTTAGCCAGTGCCTCTGCCTCCAGAGTTCTGAGATAGCTCTCTTAGTTCCTGCGGGCAGCTGTGGGTGTGCTCTCGCCGGCCTGTGCTTCGCTCACTACCTTTCCCCTGGAGCTCAGTACTCACCCAATTTTCCAGTCCTAAAACCTGGCCAAATTCCACTTATGTTCTTTCCTCTGGACCACCTGAGTCACCGCGAAATAGAAAACACCAGAAAATCTTAGTTTAGAATCAACAGATAACACAGATGCTGGGCACAGAATCTCTCGTCCTAAATTCATTAACGATTCTGTTAGAAATCTTCCGTGGCGGATTCTGGTGGATTCTGCCACCAGACTTATCAGATCCCCGCCTCCATGGTGCTTCCTTTTGCTACCTCCTCCTCCTCGAGTCCAAAAAGAAGTGTCCTCCTCCACCTTCCCTCTTCCTCTCCCTCTTCCTCTCTCTCTCAGGCCTGCCTCCTCCTCCTCCTGGCCCATCAATTGACTTCTTGTCATCTTTATTATCCAATCAATTAGGGGGAAATTCCACTACGTTCCCTGTGGAACCAGACCTTGAAGTACAGAGATACTAGAAGAACAAGAACCCTCCCAGATCAAGCTACAGGTCCAGGATTTGATTCCTGCCCTTATATACAGCAAATAGACTCTTTCCCCTGAGATATTTGATTCCTGCCCTTATATACAGCAAATGGACTCTTTCCCCTGAGATATTTGATTCCTGCCCTTATATACAACAAACAGACTCTTTTCCCTGAGATATTTATTGTTTAACCAGGCTGCTGGGAAATATAACCCCACCACTGTACTTTCTGGAATCATACTAGGCCGTGGGATGTATAGTTCTCCCAGGGCTCTTTCCAGTACCTTAAATTCATTTCAGGGATTTCATGCCACAACTTAACTCGTGTGTTTAAGAGTTTTAGTACTTATAACCAAGAACAATAGTTTTGAGCAACAATATTTGATTCAGTATCGAAGTCAAAAAGTCATCTTTCTTTGATCATCTCAGTAGCACTCGGCTTGTTGGCATTGAAGTAGGTGGATTAGCCAGGGGCTCTTACACTGGAGGACTCTGATGACAACAGACGTGAACCATCGTGCAAAGGTGGGAAAGTGGACAGAAGGGCTGCACATGAAAACAATCCAGATCATATGCCTGTGGCAGATACAGCACACTGGTCATTCCACACTGCCGTTGTCTTTCCGTAGCAAATTCCCCCATTGCTAGAATTTCACAGCGTACCTTGTAGCCAGAATGATATGGGTGACGTAGGTTTTACCAAGGTGGTGTGCTACACGACCAAGCCTGTGACAAGATGCACAGGTAAGGCAGTGACGGCATAGTGGTGTGCAGAGGAAATCTGCTTCAGGGCTGTCTGTCGAAGTGCTAGCCTTTGGTTCCTGTTGTCACAGGACTTGAGTGTCAGGAGGTTCAGGCTTGTGGTGGGCCCAGACTTTGCTTCGGGCTCCGTGCGGTTCTATTGCGCATGCACGACACTCTCTCCGTTTCTAGTAGGAGCCGCCAGTACTCATGGTTAAACCAGCTAGGTGACTGTTGTCTGCAAACAGGAATCGGGACTGGTATTGCTGTTCCAGAGCCAAGGAAATGCAGCTTCACGGAAACTAATTGTGTTTAATGCTGAGGAAAACAGACTACTAAAATGTGTTCACTGTAAAACTATTAATAGTATTAAAGTATTATAATTGACTCGTGACTCTAGCAAAAATACACTGATGGTGGTGGTGGTATTGCTTTGGAAGAACCAGGAGTTGAACTATTTTGAGGGGGAAATAGAAGCAGTGGAGAAAAAGGCATCTTGAGGAGATGACTCTGGATAACTTGGTCATGATCGAGAGCCGGTCCATGATCAGAATCAAGTCTCAGGAAGTCTTTATAAACTGTGGGCACATGTTTGCTCGGCAACGAGAAGAGTCCAAAGGGAGACCCTCAAGAGAACACGAGGAGAGACACATGTGGAACCGAGGTCCCGTCTCCAACCTGCCTTGTGCCTTGAGAGTCCCCTTAGTTGTGGCATTTGGGTAAATGCGCCTCTTAGGAATTCTGCGATTGCTGTTGATGATACATGTGAAGCAAAATTTAATGCAGAGTCTTTGACTTAAAGACCTGGGACTATAGGCAGACAACCGCCCTGCCCTCTGAGTTCTTCAGGGCGCTGTGGAAGTCGGCCTGCAGACCTTTGGTCTGTTTTTAACAGATGTGTCTTTTTAGCCCTGTTGTTGTATTACTGATATCTAATGACATTAAGCCAACGTTTATGAACTAGTGTGCCAGGTAAAATCAGATGATGAGCCTGGGATGTAGCCCAGCGAGCTTACGCTCTGTCACCACGTTTTCAGGATACGGATGGAGGAAAGGGAAAATAAATATTTACCCAACGTTTTTATATATGGTACTGGTCAGGTTATAAACCATGGAGCCAAGCTGTAGAGAGATGTGTGTGGGTTTATATTTGTTCATTCATACCTCCACGCACACACACATGGACGCATTCGCAAATTTATTATGGTTCAGCAACTCAAAGTCCACAGAAGGAGGAGGGCAGAAACTCCCATTGTCCTTTTCTCTTTCCTTTGGCCAAGTTAGGGGATCACACAGGCTCTCCTTCCTGCTAAGCCTCTGCTCTTCCACAGAGCTCTCCCTTTGTCCTGAGGCCTTTGACCGCTCTGTCAGCTCAGAGTAGGCGGCTCAGGCTTTAGGTCTTTCTTTTCATGAAGTCCGTTAAAGAGATATTTTCTGCTCAGTGTCCTATCTGTGCTGTTCCACAGTCAGACCTGTATCGTAGAAGATTACCCTCAGGATGAGCAGATACACAGATCTGTTCTAATGTGTATTGTTTGATTTCTTGACTGCACTAGCTGCATTGATTAGCAGATTTTATTTAGTCATCTGTTCAGCAAGTGCTCAGTGAACTGTGAATTAAGAGCACAGTCTAAGCTGAAATGTGAATTCATTAGTTTTTAATTTGTTTTAAATTTCATTTGCTGTTTACTGCCCAAAGAGATGATAAATTGTATTTAAAATGAAGTGTGTATTAAAAGAGAAACCATTTTCTTTTACTTAATTTTGTTTCTAATGTGGTCTACAGGTTTTGAAATGGAGTGCTCTAAGAATCGTGGATGAATTTGAAAGAGTCTGTTTGTTTCTAGTTCTTTGTGGGAGTGGAGATTGAAGCCAGGGCATGCAAACGCTAGGGAAACATTCTACCACTGAACTAGGTAGCCCACCCTCTTTCGACTGATTGATCTGACTGACTGATTGTTTGGGATGGGGGCTCACTGACAGGTCTGGAATACTCTGTAGACCCAACTGGTCCAAACTGGCTGGGATCAGGCAGCCTCTGCATTTTGAGTGCTGAGGTCAGAGATGTGCACTACTGACATCTAAGTGCTCAGGCCTCTTTAAGAACAAAAGAAGCAGACAAACAAAAACTTTATTTGAGAAATGGTCTTTGAAGTTACTTGGGAAGGTCCTGAACATACAATTTTCCTTTCTAAGCCTCTGGAATGGCTAGGATTTACAGGTCTGTGCTACCAGGCCTAGCTTATTGCCAAGTAAGTTAAACTCCGTTGTTAGTTCAACTTTCTGGTTAGAAGTTGAAGCCAGCTCACTCTTGCTCGCCCCAACCCTCTCTTTAAGGGAGACAATCTGAGCAGGTTGGAAATTTTAATTACAGAGAGAGTTGGGTGTTTAAACCTAGACAACAGTCCATAGCCAGGGATTCAGAGAGTATTGGGAGTCCTGCCTATCTGTTCTTCACCAGGGATTCAGAGAGTATTGGGAGTCCTGCCTATCTGTTCTTCAGTGCTCCCGAGTCTTCCCTCCTCCCTTCTCCCTCCTCCCTGAGCACCAACCTCCTCCAAATGGCTTCAGCTGTCAGGCTGACACAAAGCCGGAGTCACGGGGGAGGAAGCCTCAGTTTGAATTATTGCCAGGTCAGCTTGGCCTGTGGCCATCTCTGTGAGGTGTTTTCTTAATTGCTAATTAACACAGGAGGCTGTAGTTCATTGTGGGCAGGGCCTTTCCTAAGCAGGTGGACGGGGCTGTGTAAGAGAGGTAGCTGGGCTAGCCCAAGGAAGCCAGCCAGTAAGAAGTGTTTCTCCATTGTGTGGCTCCTTTCAGTTCCTGCCCCGGGCTCCTGCCTTGGCTTCCCTCTATGATGGATGGCGACCTGACTCTGTCAGCCGAGTAAACCCTTTCCTCCCCTTCCTTGCTTTTGGTCCTGGTGTTCATCTCCACAGCAGAAAGCAAAGTAGGACCCCCTCCTGCTTCCTCTTCCCGACACTGTTTTTCCTGTGGAGCTGTGGCACTCTGGGCTGGCTTCTGCCTTCCATTTGTATCTAATCAAGATTGGAGTCTGGGTCTCTCCTTTCACTTGGTGCTGTGCAGCCAGAAAAACTTTACAGTGTTCTTAGCATGATTTGTCCCGGGGTGTGGTGGTGTACTCCTTTAATCCCAGCACTTGGGAGGCAGAGACAGTAGATCTCTGAGTTTGAGGCCAGCCTGGTCTACAGAGCTAGTTCAAGGATAACCAGGGCTACTCAAACAAACCCTGTCTCACCCTCCACCCCCAAAACACAAAAACAAAAGCAAAGCAAGCCAAAACAAAAGAGGCAGTACATTTGTAGTGTGTGGCTTAGCCACTGCTCTGAAATGTGTATTTTGGTCAGGAAAACTCATCTCTAAAGGTGCGTCTTGAGCTGCGACCCGCTGCAAATGGCCGTTTGGCTTTTGAAACTCTGATGCTCCCTCAGTTCTTATAAATTTCCTCTCGTTCTGTATTCATGCCTAGGATTGGACTGGACCCCACAGAGGAGTTCAGACCAGCAGCCAATGAATAGAAAGTGCCTCGGGGAGACTGACTCTCCCAGGGGCTCTGTAAGCTTGTGGTTCATGGATAGGGTGTTCTGCAGGCTCCTGGGAGAAGAGCTTCCTGCAAATGGTCGGTCTGCCTGCAGAGCTCTGTATGGTGGTCTGTGAACAGCCCTTTGTAGACTAACTGCCCCTCAGTAAAACAGTGGCCTCAGTTTCTTCAGAAAGACATCTACAGAAATGGAAACCTTTAAGTAGGGCATAGAGTAGCCTCTATCATTCAAATATCATAGCGCACAGATGGCTTTTATTATCATTAATTTTATTATTGATTGCAAATATTGGGACACATTTGGGAATGAATGGGTCCAATTTACTGTTAGTCACAGACAGGTGGGCAGAAGAGGTGGTCAGACCTGGGACCTAGCTGGTCCTTGTGCACTGGCTGGTGGGATCTTACCTCCAGGGCTTTGAAGTTTTATTATTAACTGTGACTTGCTCTGAAATTCTGCCTTAATAGTCCCCTAAAGGTTTGTCCTAGATTAACCTGCTGGTACTTGCAGAAAGAAGGTTGAGAATCCTGTAGTTTAACAACCAAAGAAACTTTATTTTATAGAGATTTTATTATAAAAACGGGGGCTCCAGCCCCAGAGATGAAGTTCTCCATAAAATGAAGCTGAAAACTTACAGAAGCAAAAATAAAATGGCAGCCATGTTACTCTCTTTTGTGACACACAGAGTTCACTCTTCCACATTTGGCCGCTTTGGATGTTGCTTTGAGATGAAAGAATTCTGGGACCTTACACTTGTCAGCTGCATGAACTCGGAATCTACCTGTTCTGGGCTGCTGTGTGACACTGCAGTCACCTGGAACTTTGCTTATCCCATAGGAAACATGGCCCTATTTTAGACATTCTTCTACTTGTCGGATAGCATCTGCACCTAAAGCCAAATATACCTACGTATCCTCTGCACAGAACTACCGTTCTGATAGAGCAGCTCAGACCCTAGGCAGTGACAAAAAGAAAACTCTGTAATCCACGGGACGGAGCAGAATTGGCTATGCAAGTGAGAAGGGATTCCAGCTTTAAACAGGGCGTCAAGGCTGACATCCCCTGGAGAGACTTGAGTAAAGACTGAAGGGCGAGGAAGCAGCCTGTGGCTCAGGAGTGACACCTCTTAGACAGTTGGAGCAGCAGCGTGAAGTCCATGAAGTTCTGTGGCTGTGTAGTCAGGCTGGTGATGATGGTGGCATAGTCTGTCGGTCAACTTGCCATTACTGTAACAAAGTACCTCAGAGAATCAGGTTTGTTACCAGTTTGACCTTCAGGGGTTGCCTCCAGGGAAGGCCTTTCATGACACCCCCACTGGCTGAGGAGGGAAATAGCTACATTCTAGACGTGTTCTGAAGGTCCAGTACATAAAGGCCGCCTCGCGAGCGCCTGTGGCTGGTCGACTTAAGCAGCAAGTTAAAGCTAGCAGAGCATCTGTTTAATGTGGCAAGGTCAGCTTCCTGCATCCCAGAGGCAAACAGGGTTGGCCTGTGATAACATTGATTTCCCCTCTGCCTGGAAAAGAGACACAGAAGAGGTTAGCTGAGCTTGACTTTACCGTTGGACTTTACAGAAGGTTTCCTTTTTTTTTCTGTTCAAGGCTTTCCTAAAAGGAACTTAAAAAACAAAACAAAAACACCCCCAAGTTGTGTGTTCTTACTTACATAATGTTAATAGAAGGCCTGAAACGTAGCCAAGTCTTCTCCACTAGAAAGCTGTGTGCTAACCTCCCATCCTAAGGATGTTGCTGACTAATCTCTGAGTGAGCCAGCCAAGTCATGCTCTGCTGGATAGTAAACTGTCAGGATGTGAAAGTGAGCGCACGTGACAGTAAACTGGGGACTCGCAACACTAATTACAGAGAGAGGAGCGCATGACTCCAGACTAACTCAGGCTTCCAGCCCCACCCCTCAGATCGACCTCTGACCCCATGGATGCTGGACCAAACCAGGCCGGTTGTCAGAGGTCAGTTATGCTGTCTCACGTGAAGCATGCAGCCGAGCCCAGAGGGCCAAGCAGTTAATAGAAGCAAGGGCTAGTGTGGAAGCAGTTTGTTTTAAAAGTAGTTTTACTACAGATATTCATTAGATCTGGGTAGATTTGCCATCTGACTTATTTTTCTGTATACTCAGCATAAAATATAAAGAATTTAAGAGAATAGAGGTCTGTTAACTGGTTTTAGAGGTAGCTTTTATCCATTCTCTCAAGACTCTGATGAATCTTAGAGTCGTGTATTTTCATTCTTATGTGTAGTATTATTATTATTATCATCATCATCATCATCATCATCATCATCATCATCATCATCATCATCATTGTATAAGTGTTTTGCTTGAAAGTTGAATGATGAATGTCCAGGTCCTACAAAGAAAGAAGGAAGTGGAGTTAAGGACCGTCCTTAGCTTCCATGCTGGCATGGGGCGCTAACCCGTGTCTACAGCAGGAGCGGTCAAGTGCTCTTAACTGCTGAGCCATCTCGCTGGCCCTGCAGTAATATTTTTAAAGCAGCAGACTTCATCACTCCTGCTGTTAGTGGAATCCTTTTGTGACACATTTTTAAATCTTCAGGCTGATTGCGGCTGCCACACGGTGTGTGACACCCGCCGTGCGAACTGAAATCAATATCTTCTAGAAATAAATCTAAATGTATAACCTGTAACCAGAGATAGGAAGCGCTCTCTGTGAGAAGTTTGCCAGGAGTCCTCGTGGCTTTCTGGAGAAAGGCGAGGGTCTAAAGGGTTGCTCCGCGACCCACTCAGGGGCCCTTGTTGCCTGGTCCCCAGCTGTGTTTTCCTCGTGACTTAAACTGCGTGCCGTGTCTCAGAATTTCTGTAATACTTCGTTATCCAGAAAGCCTCGGAAGGCAGCTAGCTTTCTACAGATTATTCCTGGAAATGCCGTTGCTCTCGAGCCAGCGCCTCCCATCTGACTGGGTGGGGTGAGTAACATGATTTCAAGGCAGTGTTGACACACACTTTCTGGCATCTCCGTTCTGTGAATGCGGAGGGAACGAGCCTCAGAATGTGTGGGTCAAGGACGTGGGCAGTGCTGGCAGCTTCTTCCACGGTGATGCAGGCAGGCACCATTTCTCCAGACTCCAGATGACTTCTTTTAAATCAAGAAAGACTGATGTGCCCCAGTGCCACCCCGAGGGCGTCGTTTATAGGCATCCGACACTTACACAGATGCTGTGAAGTTTTTGTTAAAAAGTTGCGATTTCTCCAAATGCATCCTATTATACAGGCGCTGATTATTTTCTTCGGAACAACAAAAGCTGCTCGCTGGAGTAAAGATTCAGAGTTTTATTTGTCAGTTGGTAATTGGTAATTGGTAGTATTTTCATATAATTGAACATTGAAGCTTTGTTCCCTTGCAAGAAATTACCCAGGGTAATGTGTACGTGATGCGTATGGAGGAATTCTGTGCCTGAGGAAGGAGGGGCCGGAGGAGGCTTCTGTAGGACCAGATAACTAAGGGGTGCTAATGGGCAGCGGGCCTCACACTACCTGTGCGCTCATTGTTTGGAGTGATTTATTGTTCCTTAAAGAAGTAAACATCCATTAATCATGGAAAACTAGGAGAAAAGAGATATGTTATAAATGCTAGAGTCTTAGCAAATGATTATAAAAATGTCTTCTTTTCATTGTAGACTAATACAAGTTTTCAAATACTAAGTTGCATGTTGATACTGAAAACTATAAACAAGATAGAAAACTTGGCCTATACAAACATCCATTACTAATGAACACATGTGTTAGCATTTAAAGAGTCCTTTCAAAATGATTTCCTCTTTTACCTGTCCACACTCCTCTTCTATGAGCTTATATTACTAAAATCACTTGTAATGTCCTCTTTATGGTCAGTGTATTGTTTCTTTCCATGCATTTATGTGTGCATGTTTGACTGATAATCTATTGATAAATATTTACATAACATTTAAAAAAGGTTGTCAGCATTTCTGTGCAAATGTCTTTGTGTGTTTTTTCGTCTACTTAAACATAGAATTGTTGTATTGATTTATACACAGATTCTACTTCATTATCCCAGGTGAGCCTCCCAAACCTTGTCTGTTCCTATCAGTGGTATTCAAGAATTCTACTAGCCTCTCATAAAGTAGAGCTGGGGATGTAGCTCGGTTGGTAGTGCTCAGTCCTCCACCCTCAAGGTCGTGGGTTCAGAGTCCTAGCAGCATATAATCTAGGTGTGGTGGTGCAGACCTGAAATCCTAGCACTTGGGAGGTTAGGGCAGGGAAATGAAACTTCAAGGTCATCCTTGGCTACAGTACAAGCTGTAGGCCAGCCTGGGCCACATGACAACCTGTCTCAAAATACCAAACAACAAGAACTAAAATGAACCCCCACCCCAAACCAAAGTGAAACATTCTGAGGAGCGGAAAGAACTAGTTACTCTCTTAACCCTTTTTGTGACTCTCATAAGCAAAAGAGCCAACTCTAGCACTTGAACTTTCCTGTTTTTAAAGTAAAAGAACTTAAGATGTCACTACTTGAGTTGTGTGTGTCTCTTTGTAATGCGTGTACTTTGCTATAAATGAAATAAATGAGCCCTCTGGGCCCATGCATTGTCGGGTCTGCAGGGCATATGGCTTTGGGCGCAGTGTTTTGATCTTTAAAGTCGGAGGACTCCTGTCCATCAAGGGCCGTACCTTGTATGTGTCTAAATGGGTGGAAAGCAAAAGTGTTCCCTTTATTAAGAGTGTGGATGCATTGGGTGCCCACTGTGTGAGGCTATGTTGTGCTCGTTCACTGAAAAACGGTTCAGCAATTCTCTTCAGAAAATTTCCCTACAAAATTTACAAACAAACACATAAACATGCTTGCACAGGTATGCTCATTACTTTTAATAATGAAAAAGAAGAAGAACCTAAATACACTGACAAAAAGATACCATATGAAATATGGTGTTGGAAACCCAGAGATGGAACTGACCCATTCCTCATGCAGAGACACACCCACAGCAGCTTGTGCAGCCAGCCCGTCTGCAGAACACGTGTAGCATGACTACCCACACCTCCGTTCTCCATGTAATGTGCATGCACCACACGGTAAGCAATGGAGGTTTCCTGGGTGACACGAGGAGTACTGAGGACGAGTGAGAAATGTTCCCTTCTATGCATTTTAATCGAAACCTTAATAAGTGTGTATGTTTGTGGGAAGCAACAGCTGAAAGGTACGTGCTAAGGAAACGCTGGAAAGTCAAATGTTTCAGTGTGGCAAGAGGCTGCTGGCGTTCCCTCTGCTTACTGAGCCTAGGCCTTCCTACGGTCACAGTTGAACGCAGAGGGTTATTGCAGGTACAAAGCACTCTATTCACGGGGTGAGAATACAGTGCAGGGAGCAGAATCATCAGGAGGGGGAGGCTCAGGTGGGCACCACAGATCCTGGCTAGCTCTGAAGGAAGCAGGGTGCTGCAGTCCAGGCCTGAGAGCGCATCCCAGCCCCAGGCCGCCTGACCTCACCACTAACGGGTACCAGGCCCTTCCTGGCAGGCCCTTTGCCAGATCGTCTCACACTTTAGATGCTGCAACCAGGGCTCTGGGAGTTTCAGATTGTGACTGTAAGGCTTCTCCAGTATTTGTATATACACATGAGATACCTCGAGAGGTCGCAAGTGCAGACACAGAGCTCATTTACGGTTTATGACGGTTTGTACACACAGCCCGAGGGCATTCCTCCGAGTCTGCTCTGTCTGTCCGTTTCCCCACACGCCCTGTCTCTAGGGACCGGAAGCTTTACCGGCGTCTCTCCCCTCACCCTCGGATGCTTGGTTAACCCTCAGGTTGCAGGTCAGGGATGTCTTGCCAAGGAAGTCCTTGCCCACCTCGCACGGTTTCTGCTGCAAGCAGTGCGTTAGACTGTGTAGCGAATCAGATCTCTGCCTGTGTCGCCAGTCGGCGGAGCACGTGACACCTTCCTTCGCCTTTCAATTTTTCATATGCTAAAAGGAAAAAAAATAATTCTGACAGCTTTAGCTTTTCCTGGATGAGTATTTAAGGCTACTCGGGTGATGGTGAATGCATTTCCTGTAGTTATCCATTCAGAGACTGCAGTGGTGAGGAACCAGGAGGCTTGGGAAATACTTAGGCTCAGCAAGATAAACAGGCACGTGTTTTTGAGGGGCTACGGCTGGTTCCCGCTAATTAGGATCCTTTCTGGAAGCAGCTGTCCTTTCCACCCATTGTGGTCACTACTGGATATCAAGAGATCTGACCCACCCTTCCTTGTCACATGCATGTGGACACACACACACACACACACACACACACACACATGGGTGCTGCTGCTGCTGGTTTCTCTGCACTCACATTCTTTGTTACTGTTGTTTCTAGCTGTCGTGTGTCAGACATTTGCCCGTTTAGAGCTGAAATATACAGTAATTTCTCAGACGGTACCATTGAGAGAACACTCGCTTGTGTTTATGAGTCACCCAATTGACCATAAATACATCGGCTTCAAAGAACGAAACAGCCCAGGCCTTGCAGATCTCCAGGAACACTAGGGCTGAGAAAACATAATGGGGAAATGTGCCTATGAGCAGGTGAAATGCGGAAAGTTCCTTTCTGGGTGAATGAACCGGAACAGTGGTCTTCTTGCCCAGATGAGGAAGCTTGGAGATGTGGTTTCAATGGGGATGAGATTTTAGCCCTATCAACTCAGGACACAACCAGGCCACTGCCTGGAGCAGTGTTTAAAAGTATGTGCAACAGATGCCTGTATTAAATTTACAACTACATCTTTGCCTCACCATTTCCAGCTCTGGTCTAGGGGTTCTTGGGTGCATCCTCTGCATAAGTCATTGCTGGCTTGATTGTTCTCCCCTGTGGCCTCTTGGAATCAGATTGATGCCATTGTAAGAGTACAGGGGACTTGGGTAAATTCACTGCCGAGCAGATGCTGGCCTGGTCTGTGGTAGAGCATTCCCACCAGCCCATGGCAGTCCCTCACCCCCACTTGCAGTCAGCGAGTGTGCCCGCTCTGAGCCCCACACAGTTGTCCTCCGGTCATTGCAGGTTTGCCTCGTGGGTACCCCGTGAATGGGATCCATCTTTTTGCTTTTCTTAGCGGAAGGACCAGTCAGTGTTCCCATGCAGTAGCTGAGAGCGACCGTGGTGTCGTCTTCCAATCAGTGATTCAGCATCTCTTACTCACTTCTGGGGTTATTTTTGGTCTTTTGATCATTTCTAGTCATTTTAAAAGGAGGATTCAGTTGTCTCTGAAGTTCATTCCACTGCTGAAATGTCTGTTTACCACTGAGTCTTTGTTGAGGAGATGTTTTAGAGTCAGAGCTTGTGTTGTAGAATCTTGCTACCCTCTGCCTTACTATGTATGCTTCACCAATGGCACATGGTTGTTGCATCATTTCCTTAGCGACTTCTTCTACCTGTCCGTATTTGCTCCAGGAGCATCTCTAAACTGTGAGGCCGAAGCCGCATCTCCTCAGTCTTCAACTTCAAAGTCTCGCTGGTTAAACAGCCTGGCTGGCCCCAGGGAGGCACGATCATCAGCCCTTGTTCCAACTCAGGACTGTTGACTGCACGCTCCCTTAATATTTAATTCCTGTGCCGCTTACTGGCATTTAGGAGACACTCCGATAATCATCCACGCCGAGGCCTCTGCTTCATGGCCGTTGCCTGGAGACTAAAGTCTCCGGTTGCAAGTTGGGAACAGACCTCACAGAATCAAAATAGCACCTTCCTGTCACCCTCGGTTTGAAGCACAGAGAGTTGCGTAGAGGACTGATTAGTGACATTTCGAATCTTTGTAATTTGTTTACTTTCTCTGCTATAATTTTTTCGGAGAGCATCTTACCTTTGGAAGTGTGTTCCCTGCTGTAGGAGAGTGTCTTCAGAACTATAAGTCAACACTCAGCTTTCTGGGACCCTTGCTGAACTTCAGTAAATCGTTCGAAACCCTGTGGTGACTGGTTGCAAGTAGATCCGAAACTGGCTGGCCTGCTCCCCTGGAGCCAGGCGTGTATCTGCCATGCAGTCTGTCACTAAGAAGGCTGAGGAGAGGATGGAGCCCCTTGGAGCTCTGGTGTTCCCAGGAGTTCTGGAAAGTACCTTACCTGAAAAAGCCCAGAGACTGCCTTGTCTGCATTTAGCTGAGTTTTCATTTGGTCTGGGAATTAACATATTTTTATTTTCTATGGAAATGTGTTATGCTCATGGCTTTCAATTCCATAAACAGAAATTTTTGACTAAATTCTTTTAAATTTTTATCCAGTCTTGATAGGTGAGCAAGCAAGGCTCGTATTCAGGTTAAAAACCGATAATCACTGACCCCAGAGAGGACACTTGGTTTATGTGTCTGTGAAATGTCTTCCTGGCAAGGCCACTTTAAAATGCACTCCATTGAGTGGCGAGATTCCAGGCTCCTGGATAGACTGACCCTTCCTGCTATACTCAAGACTTAAGTTAATTTGCTACTGAGTTGACTCGTAAATGGTAATAACCTTATAAAATTTTTCTTTACTTTTTTTTTCAGTGTCTCCAGAATTGGGGATAGTGGGATTTACTTCACTGGGTTTTGACTTCTTATTTATCCTATTCCTCATTCACTAAATATAAGGTCAGCGTTAGTAGTCAAAAATAGTTTGCCTTTGTATATCAGCTATCTTCCATTAAGCCTGCTAACAGCTTTAAAATATAAAAGCATAGAGACCTAGTGCTTTCAAGTCTTGAAAGAAATGTTTCTTGAGTTGGTGCTATTTTTGTTGTTGTTTTGAGACAGGGTCTTTCTATGTAACTGTTGCTGTCCTGGAACATTCTACAAAGACCAGGCTGGTCCAGACCTAGCTTTGCAATACTTCTATTTATTTCTGTGTTTCATTTCTCCCAGCTAATAAGAATGTGAACAGGGAGGAGTGAGTAGTCTCTCTTCATCACGGCCCTGCAGAAAGAAACACAAGACTCTGTTAAGACTCTGTGTTGTACTTTGCAGGTGGGGAGTTTTAAGCGGGAGATGACCTTCACGTATCAATCAGAGGACTTCAGACGTGACTCCAGTAAGAAGCTGTCGCATCACCTCTTCCCGCTGGCCATGGAGGAAGACGTGAGAATAGCAGACACCAAAAAAACCAGTCGGATCCTTGACCAAGACAAAGAGACTCGGTCCGTTTGTCTTCTTGAGCAGAAGCGGAAAGTGGTCTCCTCCAATATTGATGTTCCTCCCGCAAGGTAAGAGCATCCTGTCTGATTCACAGGGTCTAGACTTAGCAAGAGCTGTCTGTCAAACTGTCTCTGAGATTCCTTCTCGGAGCAGAACCTGTTTTGAAACTGCAATGGTTGAAACTGTTGTAGCAGTAGAAAGACAGTTACTGGGCCTTTGACAGAAGTAAATGTAAAACCATGAGCAGAACGGACCATTCTGTGTAAGGTTGATGGCTCTCGAAGGCAACTATGCTCAGATCCAGGAGAGGGGTTGGAAAATTACAACCGTAAGCTGAATTTAGCCTTGGCCTCTTTCTGGGTGGACTATGAGAGTTTAACAGTTCAAATGATTTTTTAAAAGGTGATTGTGACACAGGCCGTTGTTGACCTGTAAAGTCTTCAGTGTGTAAAAGTGCTCAGTGATGTCTAGTTGTTGTCTGTCATTCGTATCTTTTAAAGATTTTTCTGGGCAAGGGAGATGGCTGAGTAGAAAGAGTGCTTGTCCTGAAATCATAAGGACCTGGGTTCGAATCCTCAGAGGCCAGGAAAGTTGAATGCAGTGCTGTGTACATCTGTAATGCTGGCTCTCCCACAATGCAGTTGAGAATTGCCAGACATTCATGGGCGGCTAGCCTGATGTGTGTATCAGTGAACATCAGAGAAATAAGGTAGAAAGTGAGGCCTAACACTCAGGTTTTATCCTGGTGTACACACCCACTCTGTGACACACATACACACTTGCATGATAGATTTATATTAAAACATAGTGGAGAGAGTTTATCACGTAATTCTCTTAACATTTAAAAAATTCTTCTCTCATACAATATATCCCAACCGCAGCTTCTCGTCCTGGTCCCCCACTCCCTTTCTCTCAGGTCTTATCTAGTACGTCTGAAGGGTGTTCTCATGGTGGGACGGAGGGAAGCAGAGTAGACCCATAGCCTGTCACTGCTCGTCCTCTCAGGCCTTCTATGGGAAGCCCAACGCTGCAGCGTCTAGAGCTCTTGTTCTCGCTCTGTCTCTGGCCTAGAACAGTGCCTCATGCCCTTCCTGAGGGTCTGCGAGCACAGAGGAGGAGGGAATGGGCAGGCTCCGTCTGCATGGCAGCTTCCTTATTTTGTGTGTACTCTATTTTAATGCCAGAAATGAGTATCATGAAAGTTTATAAGCACTGATCGAGAAGTCTCGCATTTATCTAAGTGTTTCTGACAGCTTGTGAGGAGACGGTACCTACTGGGCAGGAAGGAACAACCCCTTTACACCTGCTCACTGTTAGTAAATCAGCATTTTCATTGTTTTCTCTGCTAAATAGAGGGACCGTCTTCTCCAGAAAATTACATGTTACTCTATCCGGCTGCCAAATTGTCAGGCTTTCTGAAATTATAGGCCTCTGTTTTCTTTAACCTCTAGTTGCCAATTTTGAATATCTCTTATTTCTGTTCAACTATTTGTTATTATTTGCTCTTGTATGGTTTTTGTATTAAATCCTTAATTAGATTGTTGGGGATTGGTTTTCACTGTGGCGTCATTGTGAAGTGTTTCAAAGTGCCCCGAAGTGGGTAGATACATCAGTTCCTGTGTGCAGTCTCGCTGACTCACAGGACAAGCCAGCGACTCGGAATGAGAAGAGCTGCGCCTTCATGTTCTTCCCAGGCTTCTCAGAAGCAGCGTGTGTGAGAGTTCAGTGCTGACTTGGAGTCCTCTAGGACCTATTGTACGTACAATTCCCACGGAGCGCTTTTCTTTTTCCTGATGCTGGTCTACAGAATATTTCATTCTTTGCAGCCGTTAGATAGACACAGAGGCACACTGCTCAAGCCAGTATTATTGGGAGCCTTTAAACAGTAGGGAGAAATTAATTGGTTTTGAAACCATCAATATGTGGAAGAAAACTCCCCACTGACAAGGTATAATTTAGATGAATTAATGCGCTATGAGAAGGGCTACCTAAAGTGTCATTGTCTGGGCTCCACACTAACACGCTCATTTTCATTGTCACGGTAAAAATGTAATCATCATAAACATGCTAACACTTGGAGAAACAAATTGCTTTTTTAATTAAATAGTCATGAAGGAATCAAGTTATGCAGAATAATCTAATTTCTAACATTTTCTTCTGTTTGTTTACAGTCGTTAGGTTATTGAGTAAATGCCAACTTTTGACTATCAAGTAGACTGATATTTTGTTGTAAGGAAACTTTCAATCACATGGTAGGAAGGAACAAGATTTTCCTTTCTGCTTACTAAAAGGAAGTATAATTATAGCTGTCATCAGTAAACTGCTGCTGATGTTTGAGTAACTCTGGAGTGTAGCGAAACGTATTAGAATAAGGAAGTCTCGGTCTGTTATTAAATATGACCTATAATTAATGTGTCTGTGTGTGTGTACTCCACACATGCACGTATATCCACACGATTTCCTACAACTTACTCTAGCTTTAGACTCTGTGTTTTGGGTACTCCTCAGAGGCAGGCGATTGGTTTAGGCTGTTTCCTGTCAGTGTGCAGAGCTCCTGGGCAAGTTAAAATCACCCCTAGTATTTCTTATTTAGTCTTTTCCTTACTTTCTATAGTTTAAAATTCCTACAGTTCATACAATAAAAACGGTGTGTGTGTGTGTGTGTGTGTGTGTGTGTGTGTGTGTGTGTGTGTGTGTGTCAGTCGAGTTTCCATCTCTCCAGGGAATCATGGAAGCCCGGCCCCTGTTTGATCCCTGTGACCCTCCCCTCCCCCCCAATTGGATTTCCTGATTTCATGCCTTGTCTGTCAGCAGGCATGAAATCCTTTCTACTAGTTACCACAGCCTTGTTGAACGTGAATGGGAGAGGTGCTTCCTCCAGAAGCTTATATACAGACAGACAGACAGACAAGACAGACGATGCATAAATAGCTAAGTCCAAGAAACTACTTAGTGTTTGCCTTCTTGTCAGAACTGGGTCAGTTTATAACTAAAGAAAAGGCTTTAATATTAGGCAGTGATCAGCTTGATACGCCTATTTAAAAGCCTGATTTTCAGTTGTCACTGTCCCTTTGAAGCTAAAGAAGTGTGGAATGGGGAAGCAAAAACTTCAAACCTGATTGTCTATTTTACAAACTTACAAAATGCCAGTTTTCTGGGGGCCTGTTCAAAAGTTGCTGGTTTCAGGAAGTGTAAGCGTATTGCCCCAGATGTGCTAAGCTTGGCCCTCTGAGAAGCAAGAGCCAAGACAGAGTTAAACATACAAGCACTTTATTGGGGGAAACCCTTGTGTGAAGGGCAGTGCAAGGCTGAACCAGGGAAGGAAGGAGAATGAGAGGGTGGATGAAGTATGCTAGCAGCCTCACAGCCCATGAGGAGGACCGCGTCATGTCCACAAGGAGGACCGTCTCACGTCCACGAGGAGGACCGCCTCACATCCACGAGGAGGACTGCCTTAGGGCCCTGCTTATGATACTTGGGATCTAGGAAGGATGCTTCTGAGTTCTAGCTCTGGTCCTGAACCCATCAGCACTGTTCTTATGAATGCCTCTCCTGTCTGGAACTTTGTTCTGCATGTTCTCAGCTGTGAAGCTGGGCTCTGGCAACCTGGGTTGTTAGTGTAAACCCTTGCAGGGCCTCTTGTAGAGAACCAAGCTTCCTGTGAACAAAAGCAGTAATGGCTGTTGGCTTAAATATCTAAGAGTCATGCTTCTGAGTCACGAGATGAAAGGCATCTCCCCTTTGGGCTACCGGGAGTAGGGAAAGGTGATGTTGGTTTAGGACTGTCCCCTTACTGTGGCACCTTTCCAGGGTGGCCCGATTGGCTGTGCTCCTCTGGGACAACTAATAAGGAGGGTTAGATTCGACTGAAAATTGAAGTCCTTCTCCTTATTCTGCAGTGGATGTAACCTAAGACTGTGAGCATAGGGGAGAGCCTGCCTAGTAGTGATAATTTGCACCGAGAGCAGCATGTAATGGGGCTATGCTGCCTGTGCCGGGGCAGCCTCTGAGGGACTGATGTCTAAGCTTCCATCAGTTAGTGGGTTCTCCCTCACGCTCCTTACGAAGATAAGACCAGGCCTCCTCCAGAAGCAGGGAAGCGAGAACAAGGAGCCAGCTGAGTATGCACTCTTACAGGCTTCGTTGATCTTTATGGACAGTTGAAGAAGACAAAGGGGCTGGAGAGATGGCTCAGTTTTTAAGAGCACCAACTGCTCTTCCAGAGGTCCTGAGTTCAATTCCCAGCAACCACATGGTGGGTCACAGCCATCTGTAATGAGATCAGACGCCCTCTTCTGGTGTGTCTGAGGACAGCGACAGTGTACTCATATACATAAATAAATCTTAACAAATGAGCATATTGACAGGACTGTAACAGCCATGTTTCCGGGTTTCGTCTGTACTGTACTATGGTTGCACTTTATACTTTGAACGTGACGTCACTTCCTGCTCCGTGGATGGAACCCATTTTCCTTGTTCCTCAGCAGTTGGTGGATACTTGAGACTGCAGAGTCAGGAACCAGATCGTACTGGGTTATTACTGGTGCTACATTTACACTTGTAAGTGATCAAACAGATTTTATAGTGGACAGAGTTGGGCATTCTTCAGCAAAGGCACTTTAGTTGTGTAGAATAGGTTAGTAGGACGAGAGCGGACGGACATAGGAAGACAGGTCAGACAGCGCTGCTTTAGGGCAGGAAGGTGTCTGGGAATTTGCTCTGGAACGGAAAGAGAGTTGAGATGGAAGAAACAGACGGCCGAGCTCCAGTGTGAGCAGAAGGCAGGCACTGGGGTGTGAGCCGTAGGGCGTGACTCTGGCTCGTTCAGCGAGAGTGGACACAGGCGAGGAATGAAGTGGCGGCTGCCGTGCTTAGGCATCATGGTTGACACTTCCTCAGTGAGCAGACGACATGGGCATGTCAGGCAACACGTAGGAGGAGCACATGTAAATACATGGAAATTTCTGCCCAGTGGAGACTTGGTTCTTTATCATTGTCACCGGCGTTTATGGGAGAATATTAATAATTTATTGTCTTTGCCAACCGTGATGCTGTAAGAGGCGTAATGCAGAAGCTCCCTAGCCTGTACTCACAGTGTTACATCACAGTGTCACACCGTTTGATCGCTTAGAGCAGTGGTTCCCAACCTTCCTCACTGCGACTGTTTAATAGTTCCTCATTTGTGGTGACCTCATCTATAAAATTATTTTGCTGCTGTTATGAATCATGATGTAGTGCTGTGCAGGAAGCCTGATAAGCAGCTCCTGTGAAAGGGTCCTTCAACCCCCAAAGGGGTCATGACCTACAAGTTGAAAACCGCTGATCTAGATTGTTAGAGCACGGGCATTTGTTATTCTGTTCTTTGTCAGACATTGCCTTTTCTGAGGTACTGATGGTTAAATTTGTTGGAATTCACCCAAATAGCAATTACAGTTTGCCTATGCAGAGTAATAACTGACTTCTAATTATAACTCCAATGCCAAAAAACTCTATTTCCAAGCCACTCGTAGTAAGGAAAGGAGAAAAAACCGACCCCAAATACTCCTAGACCTAAGGGCAGGCTTCAGCATGTGACAGATGATTAGCTGCCATTGTAAAGAGACAAAAGTATTGTGGTGCTGATTGTTCTGTGGCGTTCTAAAAGCCAGCTATTTAATGCTTGCTGGAGAAAATGAAATAACCTTAGATGCCAGTCAGAAAACTGTCTTCAGAAACTCATTAGCCCTTGACAAGTAGCTCTGTGTGTGTGTGTGTGTATGTGTGGGTGTGTGTGGTCTGTGTAAGAGTGTGTGTGCATGTTGTCCTCTCAGTGTGTGTGTCTGTGTGTATGAATGTATGTGTGTTGTCTGTGTCTGTCTCTGTGAGGGAATGTGTGTATGTGTGTGTGTGTGCATGTGTGCATGTGTGTGCCTGTATGTGTATACTTTTAAAAAGTGTCTCATCATGTGAACCAGAGTGGCCTCAAACTCTAGAGATCCTCCTGCTTCTTTCTCAGGAAGAAAGGGTTAAAGGCATGGACTGCCATGTCCAGCTTCTTGGTAACCTGGAATTCAACGTTAGAAAGTAACCTAATCCGTAAGCCATGTTCCATGTGCAAGGCGGGGAACCCAGATCTAGTTTGACTACTGTTTCTAGCACTGACATAAGTATTTCCTCCAGCGCGCCTGAGACCATGGTCTCCTGTGACAAACTTGGAAGTAAATGAGATAAAGCCAGCTTCTGTCTAGTATTTCTTATTTGAGATAGGGTCTTGCTCTGCACCCAGGCTGGCCTTGGACCTTCACTGTTGCTTCCACCGCAGCTCCCCAGTATTCATGGGAGCCACTATACCTGGCTTTAAAATTGGTGTCTTTTATTTCTGAATCTCAATTAAGACCACCAGTTCCTGAGGGAGATGTGTAATGTTTCATACATATCAGGAACTTTCAGGTTCCCAACTTGGTAGCTAATGTGTGACCACTGAGAAAGGCTACTTTAACATTTTAAATTGTTGGTAAGCACTTCTTTAAAACACATACATAAGAATATAAACATACCCACTCATGTTGGAGAAACACTAAGACTATGATTTGTGGCTCTCTTACGTCACTGACACGATATCAGTAAAGAGAAGAATATCTTTTCTAAGAAACTCCTTCCTCCCGACTCTCTGGTCCTACCATCTCAGAAACCCCAGCCTGCGAGTACCTGCTGCCTCTGTATGCTGCACAGAGGCCAAAATGCTGGGTGAAATCTGCGCACACCGCACCATTGTGCTTCGATTTGTATCCCTAAGCCAGTGATCAGATCAAGAATAGCTGGAGACAGTTATGCTTTCCAGCGTCTTCAGTCACCGAGAGTCAGACCCTTCCAGGACAGACTAGAGATCTGAAACCACACTGGAAAGGAAGTCCTTCACGGCTCTCCTCTTACATGGGAACAAAATCCCAGCAACTGGAATGCTGGGGTTTCTGTCTGTTATTCTAGATATCTCTTCCTGCCAGATGCTCATGGCCGATTCCTGAGCTTTAAGTGGAGACTGGCTGTGCTCTGCTGCGGCGCCGTGGAAACTGGCAAGGCAGAGGAACCTCCCTGCTCACACTTCCCTTTCTTTTACCAACAGTGATGTTACAGATATGGCCTTCATGTTCTTATTCGTAACTTAAAGCCTGTGTTTTGTGACACAAATTACCTTATGAATTTTTGGGCAAGAGGAAAGAGTGGGTAGATACTGGTGTTTTAAAAAAGAATTTCACACTGTCCTTATGTTCATTTTAAATACAACTTATTAAACTCACTATTTTCCAATAACTGTATACTATAACCATTTATTCTTGAATACAGATTACTACCAAATTAAAACTCACTATGTGTTGAGAATTGCATTTTTGAATTGAGAGCATTAGGCTCTTCTCTCTGGATCAAACTGAGTAGTTACAAAACAGAACTCTGAGAGGTGGCACTCAAGAGATTTGCAGGCATCATTTCCAAAATGTGTAACTAGCAAACCCTTCTGGGAATGTCTCTGGCGGTCAATGGGGAGTAGCTTTAACCATCTAAGCCTAGTGGACCAGGAGCACCGGGGCAAGGTGGGCCCTTGGCCTTTAGCAGATGCCAAATGGGAATACAGCACTTGGGAGCATTATCATTCTGTAGTGCTTTGTCGTGGTCGTCATTGCAGGTCTGGTCCACAGAAACTCAATGCAACATCTGTTATCTCCCTACCCAAGTTCAAAACCTGAATAATGAAGTGATAGTAACAATTGGATTGATTCTTTTACCTCTGTTCCCTACATAGTTTGGACAGCCCAGAGTTTGCGCTGTTTATATTGCTAATGTATATATTATTGATATTGTTTGGTTTCAGACCCTGACAGGGGACTGCAGTGCATTTTAAAAAAAGATCTATTATATATAAATACACTGTCTCTGTCTTCAGACACACCAGAGGAGGGCACTGTAATGGGTTACAGATAGTTGTGAGCCACCATGAGGTTGCTGGGATTTGAACTCAGGACCTCTGGAAGAACAGTCAGTGCTCTTAACCCCCTCGCCACGTCTCCAGCTCGCAGTGTATTTTTTACATACCAGTGCAGACCTGACCTCCTGGTTCTTCCAGGATTCCTCAGTCCCTACCTGATATTCCCTGCCCCCAACCCTGAACTTTTGAGCCCAGGGGCTGGGCTGCCCTTCCCCCAGAGGCTCCTCCTTATATAACCTAGACATTTTGGTCTCTCTCTTCTTCTCCTTCTCTTCTCTCTCTGTGAGCATGGCCTTTCTCTCTCTCTCTCTCTCTTCTCTCCCAGGTCCCCCACTTTCCCCATGACAGCTTTCCTGGCCTCAGTTGTGAACTCTGATAAATCTGCCTTTAATCTAATCTAATCTGGTTTGAACTGGCTCATTTCAGAGGTGGAGACATAACACCCCCCCCAACACACACACACACACACACACACACACACTCTCTCTCTCTCTCTCTCTCTCTCTCTCTCTCTCTCTGTGTCTGTCTCTCTCTCTCTCTCTCTCTCTCTCTCTCTCTCTCTCTCTCTCTCTCTCTCTCTCACATTTTATTCACTTACATTTGAACTGGTGATATAACTCAGTGGTATCATATTTGCCCTGGGTTCAGAATCTCAAAAGGCAAAACAGGGTGCTCAGTAGCACTGGGCAAAAGAAATTTCACTTTCAAGGGAAACATACTTTCACAATATGTAGTTACTACATAAAAACAGGAAAAAAGGTCAGCTAAAATAAATGTAAGTACTAAATTTAATTAACCATATCTCAAGGGCTGGAAAGATAGCTCAGTGGTTAAGAGCACTGACTGCTTTTCCAGAGGTCCTGAGTTCAATTCCCAGCAACCACATGGTGGCTCACACCCATCTGTAATGGGATCTGATGCCCTCTTCTGGTGTGTCTGAAGACAGTGACAGTGTATTCATACATATAAAATAAATAAATCACAAAAAATCATATCTCAAGTAGTTTCTCTCAACATGTAATGAAGTTAGTAGAGGTATTTTATGCTGTCTTTTGCATTCTGTCCCTTGAGAAGCCGCCCTGTGTCCTTCAGTACGAATCGGCGATCAGTGTCGTGTATGGCTGGCGGTGACTGGCAGCACGGAACCTGTGGGGTAGAATGGGTGAGTTTGGCATCTCAGCCTGACTTCCTGCCTATCCCCCAGGCACCAGTTTCTCTCCGTTTCTTCTACTCCATCATACATGAGGAAAACGTCTCACCTCCCATAAGGAGTAGAATGCTCTGTGGGTATCTGTGCATGCGGCCTGGTAGTAGGGGAGGAGGCACCATCTCCCGTGTGGGGTTAGGGGTGAGAGCACGTGGGATGAAATAGCTTTAGTTGGAAGTCTTTAGCTGACTCTGGTGTGTCCTCCAACAGGTTGTATTTTGTATATTTGTTACAAAACTTTAAATTCCACCTGAGTCAGATGGTTAAGCAAGTGTCACCCCTATTCTGGCTCTTTAAAAACACAGAAGCAGCCTCCATTCTAGGGCTCGACAGAACTTACTTAGCTACCGTGCATCCTGCTGTCTCCACAGTGCTGACCCTTACAGGAGTATTTATACTTCCTGCTAAATTTAAGGCACCACACTATGTGTGCATTTATGCTTTCTCTTCATATACAACAGTAAGAAGAGTTAGTTACTGCATATGACTTTAGAACTGGGAAATGCAACCAATATTATCAAGTATTTTCTTAGGGTCCTGAGCTCGGGGCTACATTTGGTTACTGGCTCTAGTTGTTCCTGTTCCTTTAAATGTTAGCGTCCCCCTTTGTCAGGGAGGCTCCCTTTCTCCAGTGTTCTGGATGGGGAGTTGGGGGCTATAAGGCTGGAGAATTAACATTAACTTGGGATACTTAGAAAATTTGATTATTATCTTCAGGCAGTGATACATTTTAGGCGATAGCCATTTGATTGGCATCTTGTAGGGATGAGAAGGTGGGGAGGAAGAGCAGGCGTATATTGACATGAAAACCACATCAGTTCTTAAATAGAAATCCAGGAGACATAATTATGAAGCCTTTATCAGAACAAACCCAAGAGGGGAGGGCCAGAATGAAGGTGGTGAGATGGACGCCCTGAGAGGACGCTGCAGCATGCTTAGAATGGCTCTGGAAACTCCAGCTCAAGCGTTTGTTAGAGAAAGTAATCTGGGAGCAATCCAGAAGAAAGTAGATATGGCTGATGGGCAACAAGGGTTGGAGATGCTAGTGTTTCAGGGTCTCTTAGCAAAAACGGAGTTTGGTGATGGTTTTTCCACCTAGGCTTGGAGACTTTCTGTAAAAATCGAATGGGCAGTAGGTCTGTTTACAGAGAACAGTACCTTAATTAAGTAGTGGACTTAATGTAAATACTTGTACCCGGAAGTGCTTGCTATTGTAGAGTAAGCATCCTCCTGTCTGGAAGTCCATGTTCGTGTTGATTGTCTTCATGTGAGTTTTACACGCATCCATCTCTACACAATGAGAAGATACACGCCTCGCTCCCACACGCGCATGCACCCACACACTTGGGGCTTTGTTTTAACTGTGTTTGGTAGGCATTCACCTCTTGAATGGAGATTGTGACATCAGCTTTACCCACCTCAGATAAAATCCATCTCATAGATTTGGTTGGTTCTGCTGTCCCTTTCTAAGAAAGCACAGCTTGTAAGAGCATAGGCTTTTCCTACATCCATTTTGCTGTTGCATTTAAAATACAGAAAGACTGGCTTTGTCTGCAGAATGTGAGAGTCCATCGGTTGCAGGCAGAAACTTGTATCTTTGTTATCTGGGGCCAGGCTTTGTTACTGCACCAGGCAGGACAAGTAATCTTTAATGGCACTGAGTGCTGTCACATTTAACTGAGTTCTTCTGACATTACTAATAAAGCAGACTGGATTGTACATCCTGGTAGTTGCACCCTGTTCTTTCTGGCCCCAGGTGGTAAGCACATTAACTCCATGGCTCTCAATGTGTCAGTCCAGTTCCCCGTACATGCGTACAGTTTCACAGGGCAGGTAGTGTTAATGATCTTCCCAGGCTCTTAAGGCCCAGAGTGCTAGACAGCTTCCCACATGGACAGGCCTAGGTGCAGCAGGTAACCACCTGGTGTCTTCACCACAATGAACAGGATCATCACCCACTGAACACTCTGCTTAGGAACCTGTCTTCCCCTGTGCTTACCTCTCAAGCTTACAAGGTTTTCCTTTTGCTTCGCTCCTAACAAACTGCGTTTTCCACACGCCTGCAGATGTTCCAGCCTGAACATTCACATACAGGAATTCATCCTACTTTGTTTCCATTGCTGTGATAAATAAAGTGACCAAAAGCAGCCGGGGGAGGAGGTGGGGAGGAAGGGGTTCATTTGGCTTGCACATAGATCTGTCACTGAGGAGAGCCGGGTAGAACACCTACAAATGAAAGCAAGCCTGTCTCTGTGTCCATGTGGCCATGAGGAAAAGCCCAGCACTGTCACTGTGCACAGGCAGATTGGAAGTTTGCCTTTTGGAATGTGTGATGCTCCCCACCCCTCTCTCATCTCCCCCTCCGTCCCTCTCTGTCTCTCTCTCTCTCTCTGTGTGTCTGTGTCTGTATGTCTGTCCTTCTGTCTGTATGTCTGTCTGTGTCCTGTTCTACCATATTCCACCTCATCCCTTTGAGGCAGTATCCTACTTTCTCTTCCTTTGCTGGAATAAAATACTCTGACCAAAGCAGCTTAGGGGAGGAAGAGTTTATTTTAGCTTACAGTTCAGGCTGTCGCCCATGTTTGGGGAAAGCATGACGGCATGAGCAGGAGGCCTGCCATGTTGGCATCCACAGTCCAGAGGCACACACAGAGAGACCAGGAGTAGAGCCAGGCTATGAAATCCCACCACTGCCGCCATTACCACTACCCCATCTCGTAAAGGTTCCATAACATTTCCAAATAATGCCACCAGATGGGGCCAAAGTGTTCAGACACATGGGTACATCTAAGGGGTTTCCCAGTGAACCCAGATCTAGGCTGGTAGACAGCAATCCCCGGTTATCTTTAGTTCCACATACTATGGGGTTATTAGTGTATATGGCCCCGGCTAGCTTTTTATGTGGGTGGTAGGATTTGAACTCAGGAACCCACGCCTACATAGCAAATACTTTTATCCACTGAGCCATTTCTTCAGCCCACTTTGTTTCTTGCACTTCTGTCTGATGGACACTTGGAACAACTGAACAGAGTATTGTATTCCAGCAACGAGGCAGAATGATGAAAGGAGCCAGAGAAACAGGGAGTTTGTTGTAAGATTGCCTCTCCTGGAAGTGTAGAGATGCTACGGTACCCATGAAGCCGTTCAATATGGCCGTTCAGATGTGACTTAAACAAAAGCACCACCACTAGACATGTGAACATGGGCGGGGGCCTCTTGAGGCCGCAGAAGAACTATGGGCAACTAAGGAAACTGAGGGTAGGGGAAATGGTCTCACCCAGGGAAGAGCACCCCAATTGGTTATCCAGTACCAAATGGTCATCCCTGAAAACATACATACAAGTAATATTATGTAGACTGAGTAGGTTGGGCTCATGTATTTAGAACATGGGCACATATATGTGTAATTAACAATTAGAGAAAAAGAAGCCACAAACATTCATGAAAAAGCCAAACAGTGAGAAAGTGGTGTCTAGTCTTGTGTTCAAGCTTTCACTCAGTAGGACGTGGTTTTCTCTGTACAGTCAAATCGCTCACAGATAATGATTCCTGTGACCTACATCGGGCCAGGCTTGGGTTTTCTGTGATGGCCCCAGTGCCTTGGCATCTGCAGCAGGGTTGGGGGTGGGCTCCCGAGCTACTGAAGGCTGCAGTACGGTATCATTGTGAGCAGGCATTTTGTCATTCTGGTGTTCGCTACATGAAGTCTCTGTGTTCCTTGAAGCTGTGGCATCACAAAGCCTGAAAGCAATGCATAAGTGATAAAGTGGGTCCCACGCTGGAAATGTCCCCATTTGTTGACAGGTTGTAGAGTTTTATCTAGTTCTACCTACTTGAATGCCATATGTTTAACTTTTAGGGTTTGATAATATTATTTAGAGGTACATCACACTAGTATTTGGGACCGTGGGTAGGGATTAGATCTCAGTGATTAGCCTCGGCTGGTTTGCATGGAACTCAGTAAACAGCCTGGCTTTGAACTTGTGACCGTCTTCCCAAGTGTTAGAATTGTAGGAATAAACTTCTACCATGAGCTCTGCACCATCATCCTAAAAGTAAGACTTACTTAACTTTGTCACCTCGATAGCTATAGTGGTGACTGGAAATAAGGAATTATCCCGCAGCTACAAAGCTCTGAACGTATCCAGTGTTGTCTGGTCTCCAAGTGACTATGCAGAAGGGAGACATGAACGAGTGGAAGATCCAGGTGTCATGGCGTGGCTGCACATGCTCATGTTATGGTTTGGATGGGGCACAGCCTCCTCAGGCTCCTGGGTTTGGATGCTTGGTCTTCGGCTCGTGATAGCGTCTTTAAGAAGTGGACTTTACTTCTGGAAGTAGATCCCAGCCTGTCACCTGGTACTGCATCCTGCCCCAGCTCTGTGTTTGACCTGTTAGCAAGGAGCCTCACACTTGTGCTGGGCCATCCGGGAGCGGTGCCCACCTCCACGTTTCCCCTCTGTAATGGATTGCATCTTCAAACCAGGAGGATAAAATATGCCCATCCTCCATTAAGTTGCTTCTTGTCGAGGTTTTAGTTGTAACAATGAGAAATGCAAGATGGCCACTTGTGCATTTGTGGAGTTAGTCATTCTTGTCCTATGTGACAACATGGCGACAGGTTACGGGCCACATAAAACGTTAGCAGCTTTAAATAGCTTCATAACTTTTTGGTATGTTGAGGGTCTTAGATTAGAGGCAAAGGCAGACACTGAATCCCCTTCAGTAAAAAGATGGGTTAAGCTCTACTGACTATATACTATTGGTAAAAGCAAACAGATCCTCCATTTCTGTTACTTATTTCGTGTTTGTCACCTTTAATAAGAGGGCTTATAAAAGTGCTTGCTTGCATGTGTACAAATGAGACACCAGAATTCTTTTCTAGCCATAGCAGTCTTGAGA
Source organism: Rattus rattus (assembly GCF_011064425.1). Lineage (NCBI taxonomy): Eukaryota > Metazoa > Chordata > Mammalia > Rodentia > Muridae > Rattus > Rattus rattus. The sequence goes on along the minus strand of NC_046156.1, from coordinate 143,618,123 downwards.
GAAAGCAGCAATCATTTGAAGTTCTGGATCCGTAAAGTAAATTTAGCTTTGAAATGGTTCAGCATTTACAACTGCAGCATAGTACAGTATTGACATTATTCCTTGAAACTTTTTGATATGAATTACTAGATAGCATCTGACAATTGGGAAGTCCCTGGCATACACTAATTAGCTTTCTCATTGTGACAAAATACTTGTAGTTGGATATCCTTGACGGGAAAAGAACTGTCTTAGCTCATGCTTTGAGGTGTTCAGCCCTGTGCACACTCGGACGGAAGGTACTGTGGCAGGATGGTGGAGGAGGAGCTCCTTCACGGTGGCTCAGAAGCAGACAGAAAGGGAAAAGAGGAGCTGGGACAAGGCAGAGTTTCCAAAGCCCCCTCTTTATAGTGACCCACTTTCGACAGGCTCCCATCTCCTAATGTTCCAGAATGTCTCAGAGTAATACCATGAGTGAGTAGGCCATTCAAGATTCCACACCTGGGCCTATAGCAGAGATCACAACTTGAAATGGTAACGCTAGCTGGTCATCAGTTTTCCAAGGAACATTAGTGATGCAGCTTCCATTTAAAGAGCACACATTCTATAGCGGCCGAAAGGAATCATAAGTGTCAACACTACACCACACCCTGTTCTGTCCGTAATGGGCATTTGGAGGTGTTTGGGGGCCACTGCTTCCGCTCAAGTCCATAGTACCCTCGCTGAGAACAACTAGCTAACTTCCTGTTTGTTCTTAAGTAGTGGGGTAACAGTTGGGTATCATCCCATTATTATATTAACTGCAAACATTTATCTGTATCCTAGAGCTTGCAGACAGCGTCGTTCAGCTCAGATGGACCCGAATGTGAAGTAGACGTTTATCTGTAGCACTGTGTTTCATCTTCAGGTTAACATGATGTAAAGTTGTGTTTTCAACATCCCAGTCAGTGCTAGATGTGTTTGGGTAGTACTTTGGAGACATAAACCTTCCTGCAGGCTTCAGTTATTAAAATAGAGCCACCCACCCACTCACCTTACTACATTCTGTGCAGTGTTTTTGAATTACAGTCTAAGTATTTTAATTGGCCTCAAGCTGATTTATAACCCCTTGTTTTATGTTTCTCATTTTATATCTAAAATTTACAAGTTATGGTGCCGTTTTTATTTAATGCAGTTAAAACAGTAAAACAGCACTTAAAACAAAACCAGACTCTGTTCAGAAACCCAAGGGCTGAGCAGTCGTGTGGACAGCACTCTCATGCCAGGGCGTCTTGTCTGTCCTTAGAGGCCGGCTCTTCATGTAAGCTCTCTTAGGAGTGCAGTGGAGTATGGTGGGGGAGTCCCACAGTCCACACCGCTGTGTCAGGAAACAAGCTGTCCTCATCTCCTGTCTGGAGCAGACTCATATTGTTCTGTCCTTTGACCCTCATCAAGTGTTGTAACTCGAATATGAAGTGCTTCCTGTTGACTCCCGGGTCGAGTGCATAGATTTGTCGCTTTGCATACAGTGTTTGCCTGCTCTGGCCTCTTCACTCCTGTGGAAAAGTGTCCCAGGAGTCTGTTCATATGACCCTAGAAAGAAGATGTGGAAGATAACTCTTGTTTTCTCTGCAGCAGGCGCTTTGCCTCAAGTTTGGTTGCGCGTTTTGTTCATCTTTCTACACCACCCGTGGCCCGCTTTCTTCTCTGGCATTTGGGTGTGTCTGAACAAACAGAACAGCCGAGAGCTGCGATTGTCTGCAGAGGCTTGTTACTGTAGGTCTCCTCCTCAGAGGGGCTGTGGAATCAAGTTATACCACTTCCTCCTTAGATAACTCAGACATGTGGGGCAGCAGAGGCCACTTTTTAGCTTGCCGATCAGAGGAAGTTTGAGGGTTCTTCTAAAGAGTGTTTTATATGGGGGACGGGCTGTCTTTGATTCTTGGAGAGGCGCCTGACATGATTGACCATTGATTTAATTGTCCTTTTCACCCTACTGTCGTCTCTAAAGTCAAACTGGAAATGGCCACTCTAAGGCTGTGCTTCCTCACAAAGCCAGTAGAACTGAAGTCTGGATTCTTTTCTTCTCTCTTTTTTCTTTTTTAAATTGGATATTTTATTTATTTACATTTCAAGTGTTATTCCCTATCCCATTCTCCCTACCCCTGGTTCTGTGAGGGTGCTCCCCCACCCACCCACCCACCCTCTCCCAGATTCTTCTCTTCTTCTGTTTCTTCCTTAAACCATTAGAACTGAAATCTGGATTTGTCTCTTCTTTTCCTTTTTGTATGTGTGTGGTATGTATGCACATACTTGCATGTGGATAGGCACGGGTGTGTACACATGCATGCATTTGTATGCACGTGTGTGGGAGACCTAAACTTGACATTTATTGTCTCCTGGTTCGTGACTATTGGACTGAGTCAGGGTCTCTCAGTTGAAACCACAGCTAGCCAGCTTACTGCATTGACCCTCTGTCTGCTTCCTGAGTGCTGTGGTCGTATGCTGCCTTGCCTACCTGGCTCTTATGTAGGCCCTGGCAATCCAGACTCTAATCCTCAAGTGCTCATAAATAAATGCTGGGCTACCTCCCCAGTCCAAGGCGTCTGAGTTCCTAAGAAATAGATTAGCTAAGCAAAAGTCAGAACTGCACTAGAATCTTTTCGGATAATGCATTTTTCTCCCCCTACAGTGTATAATGCATAGCTGACTTCATTGCTTGGATATTCTTAGTTGTGTAACTTGGTTACCAGAGTTTCGTCCAATTAATGTGAATTTCCTCATTATTTGTACTGAGCTTGTATTTTATGAGACTGATGTGTTACCTGCTGCCCTAGTGGGATACCTGAGCCATTGTAAACTTTAGATGCTGTCTGTGCAGTGGGACATGTGGGACTATAAATGTATTGCCACAGAGTTTTAAAATGATCTGTTTATTTATATCGGGTGTGATCCGATGTGGTTTTGCAGGTAGGGACAAATCACTTGTGTCCCCTCCCCCTTCACAAGGAAGAGGTAGTGTGCTGTGCTATGTTAGGTAACCAGTGACTCGTCCTGGCAGATCACTTCAAGCATCTATCTCTTCTTTTTTCTTTCTTTCCCTCGGCATACAGGAAGCAAGGAAGAATCTGCATGGATAAAATTCGCTTAATGTGTGCTGGCGTTCCGTGTTGTGGGTGATCTCCTATCTGTTTCCTTCATGCATTTGACTTTTCACCAAAATGGAGCACTCTCGCTTTAAACAATAGGTGATTTCGGAGAAGCAGATGAACAGTAATGAACCAAGCCCGATCATTTTGTGACAGTTGCCATAATGCCAGCATCTCAATTGTTCATTATATTTGCATGTACAGAGCATTCTTATTCCAAGTGATCCATTACATGGCATATGCCTTGGGATTTTAAAAGCGTAATCAATGTATTGTGAATGTATGTTGTGCTTATTCACACTCTAGGATATAGTTTTAATGTATAAAGATTTATATCCTATGTGCGTATCACTGTGTATTTAATAAATATCCCAGCAGACTTTTCTATTTCTGTTCCTATTGTTATTACATATAGTACTCTACCTATATGTAATATAGTGCCACATATGTATGTCTATATGTATATGTGTATATATATGTGTGTGTGTATGTATGTGTATATGTAATGTGTGTGTATGTATACATATGTGTGTGTGTGTGTGTGTGTGTGTGTATATATATATATGAGACAAATCACTACATACCTATTGCATTAAACAAAAGGTGAATTCAGTGTCTGATGGGCCAGGACCTGGGTATGACCTCCTCAGGTGCTGTGGTTCGGGATGTCTCTCAAGTTTACGATTGCAGTGCTGACCTGGGTTAAGTTCTTAATCAGAGATCCCAGCTAGGAACAGATCTGCTTCTAAGCTTGTGCTTGCTACAGAGTCACCTGCCTAAAGAGCCAGCCCCTCAATGCTGGGCCTCCATTGTGAAGCTGTTGGCCGCAGGTAGCTCTCAGTTCCTTGCCACGTGGACTTTGAATGTGGGATTTTGTTTCAGCAAAGCCAGCAAGAGAAATCTCCTAGTTCTGATGTGTTTATGCCGCCAAGGAGAAAGTCTGCGAGGTAGATGAAAGTTGCGTTCTGCTGTACCTAAGCGAAGTCTTGCCATCCTCCTATCCCTTCCTCTTGGCTGTGTGTTTGTTAGCTGTGTATCATCAGGGAGGTCCCCACTCAAGGAGGACACACAAGGCTGTGAATACCAGGAAGCAGAGCCCCCGAGAGTCCTTTTCAGTGTGCTGTCCCATGGAACATGTTGTAGCTGACGCTCATGAACATCCCTCTCTATATCCAAAAGATGATGTCCAATTACTTTCTAGAACTTAATTTTACATTTGCATTATTTAAACTGCAGCAGTTCAGAGAAACTGATGCATGTCCTTGCTTTATTTAAAGTCCTTAATCTAATGGGTGAAGTAGGACCACCCGAGTATCTGACTTTTACGTTGCTGATCCCATTTTTTTTTCAGTGTCTTTGTTCCCACACGCAATGTCACCCAGATTTCTGCCTACTGTTTTCTCTCTCTCTGTGAGCTTGTGAGCTTGCAGGCTCTCAAGGGTCAGCCCCTCAGGAGTGTCTGTGAGCCAAGATCTACCTGGTATGACGTCGGTTCCTAGGCTCACCACAGTCCAGCCATCTGTACATGTCTGGGGAGGTGTCTTAGAATCTCTCCAGTTTATTGTTTCTATGTGTGTACGTGTGTGTGTGTGTGTGTGTGTGTGTGTGTGTGTGTGTGTTTCAGAGCATCCTCCAGCCTTGCCTTTAACCCTTTTCCATCACATCATCTACTCTGCCTAGTGTGGCTGCCTCCAAACCATGTCCTTTGAGATAACATCCCATTTTTAACTTTTTGGACTCCTCTCATAGGCTTCTGCGTGTCTACATTCCCTGGCTGCTCATGGCTTGCTCCTTGTGGCTTGCTCAGTCCATTACACCCAGGACAGCAGCCCAGGGGTGTCACCACCACAGCAGGCTGAGCCCTCTCTCATCACTAATTAGGAAAATGCCCTACAGACTTGCTTACAGCCAGACTTCATAGGCGTTTTCTCAGTTGAGGCTCCCTCAGCCTTGGAAGAGGAGAGCATAGTGTCAAGTTGTCATAAAACCAGACAGCACAGATCCACCCAGCCTACATGAGAGTGCCTCAAAAACAAAGCCAAGCAAAACCAAACCATAGCAGCAGCAGCAACAGCAAGAACCAAACATTAAAGTGGACAGCAGCAGAGGAGAAAACCTAATATGGATGTCTGCCCTCCACTGGAAGGTAGTACATGTGTACTCTCTCACTATGGACAAGTACATGCCCGCACACATGTGTGCGCGCACACACACACACACACACACACACACACACACACACAGAGAGAGAGAGAGAGAGAGAGTTTTAAGTTCCTAGTGGTTTCATTCTGCATAGTTTGTAAACTCAGATACAGTTTGAAAATGCAGTCCCATACCCATGTCGTATTTTTACAAAGCTATTCTTTATTATGTAGCATACATGTGTTTGATGGGTGGATACCAGTGTTCATGTGGACATCAGAGGACAGCTTTATAATTTATTCTCCACTGTATAAGGTTCTCAGGGACTGAACTGGGGCTTGTCAGGCTTGTATGCCTTTACTGGTAAGCCAGCGGTCAGTGACCAGTCCTGCTTTTGTATTGTAGGTTAGTACAGGTGGCCCTCCTACTTCCTATTTATTGTGCAGTCTGTGCTGTTTTCTGAGTAAGGGACCTTTGTGTGGAGGGCAGAGGTCCATATTAGGTTTTCTCCTTTGTTGCTGTCCACCTTACTCATGACCTGACTGGGCCACTGTTAGGATGGAGGGGAGTGCAGATGGGTACAGTTATGCTTGTGTGTTTGTGTGCTTTCCCTGTGCACAATCATGTGCTGCCCCTGTGCAGAAGTTTAGAGGAAAGGGGGAGGTAAACGGGGAGCCCGGCAACATTTCTGGCTGTGTTCCACATGGCCTGGTTTCCTTGGATGCCATCCCAGAAGCTCTGTGTAGCGAGCACCAGCACACAAGTACAGTGCACAGCGGTGCCAGGAAGCTCTACTCTGCCTGCAGTTGTTGCAGTGGTTCAAATATTGCTATAATTTTAGCAACTAGGTTGTACATTATCTACGTGTCCTCCAGTCAACACTTTCAATATCCAAGCCTCTTCTGTTCCTGGCTGTGTTTTGTTCCTGTATTTCATCACCTGTGGTGGCTTCCTGAAGATACGTTCTTTTCTGTGCTAATAATCAGGAGTCTTACTCATTTCTTGGTAACAAGCCCTGCCCCTAGGGCTGTGTGCATGCTAGACCATATTTACAAAGTGACGCCCGTTACAGGCCAGGACTGTGTCTTAGAGGTTTCTGAGATGAGAGAGTCCAGTGCGCTAATTCGTTTCACAACCAGGCGGGGCACTGAGTGCGCTAATTCAGGCCGGGCAGGTAGCAATCCCATGGCCATGCACACCTGCTGGTTGGATACAGCTTATTGGGAATGTGGAAGGCCATCCCATTCTTTTTTCTAACAAAGCTACGATTTTTAGTTATTTTTCTTTAACTTCAAATTGTCTTGCTGGTTCAAGTTACTCAGATGTTCCAATGCAACTGTCATATAGTTCCCGAATGTCATCGTCAGACTACATATTCCCCGGAAGCTGGAGAAATGGAGGAACATGTATAACCGAGTGCAGAACGCTGTCCAATCAATGTTAGTGGGATGCAGGAGGCACAGAATGTTGCTCAGAGAGAGCTGAGTGCAACTGGGCCCTTAGAAATTAGCATTCGAAAGGGACTGACTCTGACTGATCTCGATGTCTGGTGCCTGTGCCTTCTGCATACTCTGCCGTCTCTGAATGAGTTATTCTGGTTCCAAGTGTCCAGCATCCGTAAGTCAGGGACTGAGAGAGACAGTGTTGCGTGGTGGTTAAGAGCCTCTCCATCAATAAGAGCCTGTGATCTCGGCTAGATCGTCCAGCTCCTCCTTGCTGTGGTCTTCCGTCATAAACGGTGCTGAAAAGATCCCACAAAGAGATGCGTAAAGCTCCTGGGATACTGTGAACTTGTATGTTACTGTTGACTTCCCTCCATTTCCTGATGGTTAACACAGAGGTTTGTGTCACTAAGTAAGTCCTTGTATTTATTCACTAGTGTTTACTTAGTATTTATTGAAAACATCACTTTCGAACCTGAGACCACCAGCAGTCACACAGCATCTTCCCCCTCAGATCCTGTATTTAGAAGCTCCAATACTCACGACACCAGTAAGGATGGATGTACATCAACCGACTTTTCTCATTTGTCGGATGTCAGTACTGTTGAGATTTCGTCCTTTCCGATTGTATTCCTTTTCATCAAGCAGTGAATTGGTGGTTACGCGATGGCTTTACGGTTGCTGTCATACATGTTAGCGATAGCCAAATACTCGCCAACCTGCTGTCACCACTGAGTGCAGACTTTCTGAAGCCCATCGAGGGGAGCAAGTGTCTGGGAAGAGGAGCAAACCGGGAATCCTGCCAGGTGACAGTAATATTTACACAGAAGATTTACCCCGTGATAAATCCCACTGGGAACCGCCTTACGGAGAATCACTTCCCTCGTGACTCGTGATCTAACAGGCGCTGCTGTGAGGCTGTGGATTTCCCAAACACGTAGATGGCTTGCCGCGTGCCCAAAGCCAGGGTCTCTAAAGATGATTTGAATGCATCTTTCCAAACGTGATCCTAGGCTTCGTGATGGAAAGTCACGTAGTAGGTGAGCGTTCAGGTGGTCAGGTCTAGGTATCACGGTAGAGTCAGTGGGCAGAGCTCAGGACGGGAATCAGCCTGGGGTCCTCTCAGGAGCGGACACCCTGTGTCATGCAGCAAGAACTGGCTCTCGTGCAGAGACCACACTGCTGTTTAATCCTCGATCATCTCTTCCTGGGCTTTGCTCTTGAGGTACAGGCCTTGTTTTAAATGTCCCCTTGCTTCTTAATATGCACAAAACCACAGCTAAGATGTGACTTCTGTTCTTCACTTCCTACCTTGGCTCCCGTGTATCCTGTCCCATAATGTTAGCCTCCAAGGGGAAGTTCTAAAAAGCCTGCTTAGCTTGTAATGTAGTCCACCCACATCCAATGCACTAGCAATGAAAACAGTTTTATTAAAATGAGGCTCATCCCAGCTGTCCACAAGGGCGTCTTGGTACCAGCAGCCATGTTGCCTGCAAAACCTGAGTCGATTGTTTTCCTGTCCCCCTAACCTCCCTTCATGTGCAGGCTTTGATGACCTGTTGCTGAAAGCTGGAGTTTCCTGGACTTAGGGACTGTGTGATGACAGAGACTTCTTTTAGAAGTGGCCAAAGTTGCATCCCAGTGTCTGGGATATGACATTGTCTGTTCGTTTGAGATGGGGCTGCCCATGCTGAAACAGCAGCAACAGTAACTTTAGAAATCAGAGCTAACTCTGTTACCACAGGTACATTTTCAAATGAGCTCCCTCCCTCCCTCCGCTTCTCTGTCTGTCTTTCTTACCTTATTATTATTAGTTTATAAACTAATAGTATAACTATAAATATATAAATATAAACTACTAATAGTTTTGCTATTTTTTAAGTTTAAACAGACTTTGCCCTTTATCATTTGTGGTCGTCTTACTAAACACTGTGATTACTTCCGTTGGCTTCCGTCGTTTCGTTTAATCCCTCTAGGTAGGTATCCAGACAACTGAACATAGCAGTGTCTACAGAGCTTTGCTCTTCTTTTAAACATCAGCCAGCTCTGTGTTCTTTGTCATGCAGTAGGGCGGCCGCTTCTGCTGGTGGCTGTGGCTCTGACTCTCCTTGGGCCCAGGAGTTCCTACTTCTTGATTTATAGAACTTCCCGAGATATTCTTTCTGAGTCTGGCTAAAGACTGTAAGGAAATGTTGCTGCCACTACCTGATTCAGAGGAGGGACAGTTTTTATTTTATTTTATTATTTTTCATTTTAATTTTCTGTCCATCTATCTTATTTTGTTTTATTTTCTTTAAAAATTTGATTATCTATTTATCCATTTATGTGCTTGTTTGTTTATTATGTAAGGATGTATTGAGACAAGTCTTGCTATATCACCCAGGAAGCACTGAGACTTGACACCCCTGACTTGGCCTCTGGAATGCACCACACCAGTTAACCCTGCCTGAACTGTGGCTCTGCAGCACTTCCTGATTCAGCCTATGCTTGTGTAAGGGCAAACTCCTTGCTGTGCTGTGCTGTGCTGTGCTATGCTGTGACTGCGGGCTGGGGAAGACCTGTGGGGGCCATGGAGAAGGCGGAGCTAGAGCTTGGGAAGCATCAGGGCAAAAGGAGCAGCCCTGAGAAGGCTGATAGTGACATCAGGTTCCAGTTTGAGCCAAGGCCACACCAAGGCCAGCAGTAGACCCCATAATGGAATAGCAGGTGATAACCCAGGCCTGAGAAGGGGATACATTACAGCTTTGTGTCCTAAAGACAAACTATGGCATACTGGAGTAACTAAAGCAGGGCATCAGACCCACAAGGAGGAGTAAGTGACTGGGGACACCTGCTTGGGTCCCTGGCCCCTGATTGCTCACTCCCTGTCATAGTCTCTGGTGGCTTTATCTACAGATGACACATTTAATTAATGACTTCCAATTATTTCTTTTCTTAAGCTAGAAAGTGCATGTTGGGAGTCTAAACGTTGGTAGTGACTTGGATGACAGTATAGACTATGACGATGCTATCAGTCAGAAAAAAAGGCATAGAAAATAGAAAAAAAGAACAAATTCAAGATTCTGGTGAATTATTTCACAAGCTTATAGTAAGTTAAACAGATCACAAAAGAATCAAAGTATTTAACTGTATAAAATTATAACATAGTATTAGCAGATATTAAATACTGATTTGGAATCTCATTTGCTGGGTATTAATTTTAATTATCTTAAGGAATTCATTGGAATCAATCTTCTGAAAACCCACACATCCCAGAGAAGGAGTGGCCAAAAGTCAAGAGCAGGTAATTCCCAGAAATGCATATAGAACTGTAGCAAGTCACCAGTGCTGACTGGCTCCCGTGCACGGCTTACGTGTGTCAGTCTTAACGGATTTAACACTTCTAAGGATAAATCATAGTAACCACTGAGTCTAGAGCTCTGCCTTACAGACTGAACTTTAAAGAAAATAACTCCAAGTAGGTGTAGGTGAAAACGTCATACAAAAGACTTGACATTTATGTTATTAGTATAAGAGAGAAACATTGCAATAATGGGCTACTTAGAAAACTATATGATGAACCCTCCAAAGATGGTGGTGGTGGTGGTGGTGGTGGTGGTGGTGGTGGTGGTGGTGGTGGTGGTGGTGGTGATGATGATGATGATTATGGTAGTGGTGGTGGTGGTGGTGATGGTGGTGGTGGTGATGGTGGTGGTGGTGGTACTGGTGATGATGGTGGTGTTGATGGTGATGATGAAGACTCTAGCCATCAAAAGTAATAGTCATAGGCATGGAATAGAAAAAGTATTTTGAAATGTAAAGTTTAAAAGGGTGAAAATAAATGCATACAATGATACAAGTGATAGAGTTTTTAGAACCAATGTTGTGAGTTACTCTTTGTCATTTACCCTTCTGGGTTTGGTGGTTTGTGCCTGTCATTCCACTTGAGAAGCTGAGGCAGAATATTGCTGTGCACTTAAGGCCAGTCTGGGCTACTTACACCTAGCAAGACACTGTTTCATATAAACAAACAGACAAATTAGTGAATAAGTAAAGAGTGAATGCAGTGTCTTTAATACTCTCTCAGCGTGCTGAAGTCTACCTTCTGCATTACGCCCCCAAGCCCAGGAGGAAAGGTAGTTCAGTGCAGCTTCCCTGTAAGGCAGTGTCTGTGAATTATGCATTTCACTGTAGAGCCGTTCACTAAGGGTTGGAAGAGCGTTTATTGTTGTTGTGAGTGCAGTATTCTTTCCTCGTGTTTCTGCTCTGTCATCATCACCACACTCTGAGCATACCACAAGGGCAGTGACAGGAGGCATTTTCAGCGAAGGATTCACTCAGGATATTTGGTGGCTGCTCTGAAATTTTCGCCTCCCTTAGTCTAGCCCCTTGGAATTACAGTGTGCACAAGGTTACACGTCTCAATGGAGTGAAAAGCAGCAGTGACAACGGTACTTTACCATGGCCTTCTAGCTGTCTCCGGGGATTCTCAGTGGTCACCATTATAAATACAGCAGGAACTGGCCCCGTGAGATGGACAGCCACTGGCGTCCATGATTCTAACCCACCGCAAGTGGAAAGCTAGTGTGTGTCTTCTAAACAGAAAATAAGTCAAAATCGCAAAACTCACAATCTTACCTACATACATTCTCAGCGTTCTTTCCTGTTGGTGTAGACTGAATTGTGTTTTTAAAAGCAAGATATTTTGTGCTTCATAATTTTAGCAAGAATGTCAACTGCTTTATTGTTTTCTTCCTAACTTCCTTCCTTCCTTCCTTCCTTCCTTCCTTCCTTCCTTCCTTCCTCCTCCTCCCTCCTCCCTCCCTCCTCCCTCCCTCCCTCCTTCCCTCCTTCCCTTCCTTGGTTATCTCTAAGATGACGGGAACATTCCATCTGGGGAGACTGTAAGCAGTTTTCTCTATAGTTTTACTAACCTAAAGCTATAACCTCTAGAGATTTCACACTAATAAAAGATGCAGAGAAGACAAGACACTGGTCAGAAACCCTGGGTCACAAGTTTCCTTTTGGACTGGTAGATTCCTGGGTTTTCATTTTGTTATGTAGTCTAAGCTAAAGAAGCTTGCCGACTGAAACTACCAAGCTCCGGGAAAGTCTGTCTTTGCCAGAAGGAGAATTCTAGTGAGGCAAGTCTTACACAGCATCCACTGTACTGAACACCACAAAAGGTGTGTGGGTCCATCCTGCCTGTGCCAGAGGAAAGTTTGTGGGGAGCCCAGATGTCTGCACTGTGAAGCCAGCATCCAAAAGCAAAGCTTGGTGTTTCCTCCCTGCAGGGAAGTGGGGTTTCCATGGACCTCACAGAAAACTCAAGCAGTCCTTCTTGCCCACTGTTGGCAAGCCTAAGAGGACCTGGACTTCTGCCCGACCTGGCAGCCACAAGGCAATATTCTCCACTTCAGAGACAGCTAGCTCCGGTTCAGTCTTAGTTACTTTCCTATTGCTGTTATAAAGTTTATTATGACCAAGGCAACTTGTGGAAGAAAGCTTTTTTGGGGTGCACAGCTTCAGAGGGCTAGAGTCCATACCATCATGGCAGCGGGCTGGCAGGCATGGTGCTGGAGCACTCACGTCTTGATCTGTACGCACAGCAGGGAGTGATAACTGGAAATGCCTTGGGCTTTTGACACCTCAAAGCCCCATCCCACCCCTGCACCAACAAGGCCATACCTCCTAATCCTTCCCAAACAGTTCCACCAACAGGGGACCAGGTATTCAAACACACGAGTCTGGGGTCATTCTCACTCAAATCACCACGGTGCCCATCAAAAGATTAACTGGGTAGGTATACACAGTGAAACGGTCAAAGAAGAATAAATCATATCATTTGTAGGAAAGTGGATTGAGCAAAATAAACCAACCAGAAAGGCAAATACATATTTCCTCTCGTATGTAGACTCTAGATTAAGGGGAAAATAGTAAGAAAATGGTGAGTTGTTAGGAAACAAAAAGTGGAGCAGTGGAGGGAGAGAGGAGACGAGAGATGAGGGAGTTTGTCAAAAGACATGCATATATGAAAACTTATAATGAAACTCATGGTCTTATACAATTAAGAGGCACTGATGAAAAGTCCAAATAAGTTTTCAGTGACATTTAGTCTCACAACTTAATGAAAAAAAAAATGGTTTTAAATAAAAATCATTCACAGTATAAAAAGCCAGAATGATCTCAGACTGAACAATTTTGATTAGGACAAACCAACACTGAAGTGTCAGAGATGCGAGAATTACCCAGCATATTTTAAAGGTGCTAAAAGGGTTTCAGTTAACAATTAAGAACATGCTTGAAACAAAGGGAAAACAGGTTCAGCAAGAAAATAATTTCTACTGAGGAACCACAGAGTCAGAAAAGACAAAATATTTCTCATGTGCTCAAAGAACTGTCAATCCATCTTCCGTAGCCAGAGAACATATGCTTCAGAAATGAGTCGCAAGTCAAGACGTCCTCAGATGGATAATGTGTCCCACCAGATCTATCTGCAGGTAATGTCTAAAAGCTATCCCAATAAAGAAGAAACCCTGGAATGTCATGAAAGATAGGTTGGCGTGGCACGCAAAAAAAATAAAGTATGTAAATAAAATAGTTTTCCTTCTCTTAAATGTACTAAATTATGTTTGGTTGAAAGAGAAAGTATGGTGTCTGATATACCAGGCTGCATAGAGAAAACATCTTAAATACTTGGAGAGAAGGAAAGAAAGATATGAGAGCCAAGACTTCCATGTTTCATTTGAACTAGGAGTAAACCAGTGGCATTTGATAAGGTAGCATACAGTTAATGTAATCTAGATCAGCAAAAAAAATCTATACAAACTGTGGACAATTAAAAATAGGATTCTTAGGCAGGAAGTGATGACACACACCTTTAATCCCAGCCCTTGAGAGGCAGAGGCAGGTGGATTTCCAAGTTCCCGCCTGTTCCACAGATCAAGTTTCAGGATAGCCAGGCCTACACAGAGAAACAAAAAAACAAAAAGAAGTAATAGTAATAATAGTGGTAGTAGTAGTAATAGTAGCACTAATAGTAGCAGCAGTAGTACTAGTAGTAGTAGTAGTAGTACTAATAATAGTAGTAATAGTAAGTAGCATTAAGAGTAGTATTAGTAATAGTAGTAGTAGTAGTAGTAGTAGTAGTAGTAATTACACTATATTCTAGTCCATAAAACAAACCTGAAAATATTTGAAAGACTAAAATCATATACAGCATGTTTTGTGGCTGTAATAAAAGTGAATTATAAAAAATAGAAAACCGTTTTGACACTTGGAAACAGTGGCTAGCTCTCTTCTCTATAACCTGTGAATCCATGAGGGATTCTTGAGGGGAAGCTTAGAATGTAATGCACTAAATGACCATGAAAACAGAACATATGAAAATTTGCAGGGCACAGCTAATGCAGCACTGGCGGGAAGCTTACTGTAGTTAGTGAGAGCATGCGCTAGACAAGAGGAAAAATGTCCAGTGACTAATCCATTTCCACTAAGAACCCGTGCAAAAGGTACTCGGTGAGTGACACGGTAAAGCGCTTGCCCTGTAGGCATGGGCTCAATCTCTAAAATCCACATTAAAAAAATGAAAATCCAGTCATGGTAGTGCATGCCTGTGTCTGTACATGGTAAAGATAATTTCACAACCAGCCATTGCGTACGTAAGTCAGCATCTGCAGGGTCACCAGTCACAGGTTTCAACCCTGTCTCAGTTCTAAGTTCACAGGCCGAGTGCATGCTTGGGTGGAGTGGGGACTCTAGCACAGGAGCTGAGTGTGTGCTGCTGGCAGGGGGCGGGGTAGGGGCGGGGTGGCTCTAGCATAGGAGTCTAGTATGTGGTTAGCATGGAGAGACCGTATTTCAGTCTCTAGTTAGAATCCCTCGAGGTTCTAGTTTCATCACAGACCTCTCCTCTTGCTGGAAAGAAATAGATTGAAAGAAAGGTGGTTTGCATGGTTTAGAGAACTGGATTTTTATGACATGGACTGTATGTTGTTCACGCAGTTGTAGGGCTTATCATAGAGCTTAGCAGATACTAGGTTTCAATAGAGACCATTCAGAAGGTAGGATGAGTGGTAGGACAGCGGTGTGCTGATGGATGTTTAACAGTTCACTCCCCCGAAGAAAACCGGAAGCCCCCCATGGTCTGCAACCTCCCACTGTAGACATTGTGTAAGTGTGAGCTCAGCCGGCCCACTCTCCAGTTAGAATGAGGTGGTAACAAGTGCCCGAGAGGAGCCGCGGGAGCTGATCCCCATCGGCTGAGGATGGAACCGATTTAAGTAGTCATTAGCTCAGTGCCTTCATTTTCTGATGCTAGACCTGTGTAGTCCACTTCAAACTATAATGAAAGCATGGGCCTCGGGTTACTGCCCAGTCCCTTTCCATTTATTTTGTTGGTGGAATGGCATAGAGGACAGTAGCTCACTGCTGTCTGACTCAGGGTAGAAGAAGCTGGTTAATTTTTCTTGATCAGTTATTTCATTTCTCAAAGGATGATTGCCTTTGAGAGATAGTCTAAAGGCCACCATACCTAAAGGAAGCCTTCCTTTTGTAAGGAATGGAGGGGGGAGGGTTCCGGGCATTTTGCACCTCGGGCTTATCTCTCAGTGTAGATATGTCACTTCAATCCTGAGAAAGCATTCTCCCCGCACCCTCCCTACAGCTGCTACAAACCCAACCCCAAAGCGGTGTTGTGGCATGGGCCCCAGGCCACGGTCTCCTCTGCTTTGACAGGGTTTATTTATTCCAAGGATTGCTGTGCAGCTTTGTTACCATGGAGATTTCAGGTGAGCTAACCTGTGCAAGAAAGCCTCAGGGGATCCAGTCCAGTGTCTTCTGGAGCTCTATGGGATTAGGAGTCCCACGTATCCTCACATTGCACTGTGAGTCAAGGGGCCCTGGCAACAGTGGTCTGATGCTCCTGGCTCCAGTGTGTTGAGACAGTAATGTTGAAAATGGAAAAAGGCCTGAGCAGAGGGAGGTAGATCTGGGGCATTGGTGAACCTACTAACGATTGTTTCCTTTATGGCATTCAATTGTGGCTGTTCGGTGACACTAACAAGTTTACAAAAAGCAGATGGCAAATTACCAACTGAAGTCCTCATTGATTGCATCCCAGACATGAAGGGAACTGCTTTCCTTCTCCGTGTTTCCATAGCTTCTTCAGGGTGCACTGGCACTGTGACGGCGAGGAGTCACACGTGATTAGGAAAATGAAGCAGTTTTGTTAATTTTTTTTTTTATAATTTAATCACTTTTGTGTGTATAGCAAATACAATTTAAGTCTAGAACTTAAATTGAACCATAGTACAATAGTGTCAACAAATACACAGCCCCTATAATTGAAATTCACCTAACAGTGGTGACCATGTGTTTTAGTGCGGTTGTTTTGAGAATAGACAGACATTTCTATGTGTGAAACTGAATTAACTAGGTTTAATTATTATGAATTATTAATCAACCAAGTTTATTACAGGCCTTTGAGAAATGACAGGTTTGTGAGAAATCTTAAAACAAAGGTCAAATTCTCCAAGCCTTTGGGCTGTTCTCGAACCTTATATATGACAGTGGTCGCTGGAGTGAATCAAAAAGGCCAGGTTTCAGGGGATCCTAGTGTCAGCCTTCATCCTGGAAGAGAACTTCCCTCTGTGGTACAGCTACCTCACGAGTGCCATTCAGGCCTCACCACCCACAGGCCTTCTCATGTCCACGCTCTGAGTTTCAGCAGTATAATTTAGTAATTCAATGGTCATTTAAAAATAAATCTTAAACAACTGTAAGGGTCCCATATTGTTAAATGTACTAGTAATGTAGGTCAAGAGTTACTAAGTCTGTGATTAGAGGTACCTGACGGTAAATTTCTTTCCTCAAAAGAAAATTTCTTTTTTCACAATGAGGTATGTACGACCCCATAGTGGTGCAGATCAGGGGTGAGCAGACTTAATGGGGAAGAACTCTCCTCCTTCTGCCTCTCTGCTCCTTTCTCAGAATCCACGGATTTACTTATTCGGAGGAATGGCCCACACACAGCAGGGGATTTGGCCATGGAGAGTTGTCTTAGAGCTTTAGAACCCCAAGCATGTGCATGGTTCTTTCCTGCCTCTCTTACAGCAGAGTCCTGGAGCAGGTGCCTGCCGCCCAACATGGTGGCCAGCCTCGGTCAGTCCTGTTACCAGTTTCTTTCCTCTAGCAAAGCTGGACCTCAGATCTTATAAAAGGAAAACGCAGAGGATGACATGATGGTATTAGGAAAGCAGCTCAAGAGCGACAGATAGTAGTCGAACAGTGAAACAGCAAAGCCCACCAATGAAATGTCATTTAGTATTTCATGGGAATATAGCAATTCCACAAATGATTTGTCACCCGGCAAGCATGTCTACAATTTCACTAGTACATATCAGAATTTACCTGACCTCCAGTGGACACCAAATAAACTGCCATATCCATTTTATACCCGAGAGGTTGAATTCATAGTTAGAATTTTTAGTATCAGACATTCAAGAGTTTTGCAATGGTCTGTGACACAGAAAACATTATCCTTTAATTATCTTGGTCTGTGCTGCTATAAGACGCCTTATTAGAACCTTCCCTGAAGGTTTGGAGGCTGAGGAGCCCAAGCTCACATTCATGGCCCAAGCACTTAGGCAGCAAGTGCCTCCAGCACAGGTGTGCACCTGTTACCAAGCAACTGCTGTCACAGGTACCTAACGCACGTCTAGGGCTTTTGTGAGTCAAGAATCCAGGCACAGTCTTATCTCGGCCACCCACCCACTTGAGGGCTCCCTCATAAACCTGAGTAGAAGGTCCAGCCTGCGATAAGCTTGCTCTGGCAGCCCACCTGGGGCGTGATACTCCTCCAAGCTTGTTTATGTGGTTATCGGCACGGATCAGTTCCCGTTGGGTGGTTGATCTGAAGGTCACAGGCAACCCTCGGTTTCTTGCTGCTTGACTTCTCCAGAGTGGTCATGTGCTTTAGGAAGCCAGTGCTGTAACAGGAAGTAGCCACAACCTTAGTTTGCTCACCACAAAACCGATAGCCCATCATTGTACCACATCCTGTGGGTCACAGGCTAGTCCTGAGTTCTTTCGCCAAGGGGCTGATGGGAGATGAGCATCATGAGGGGCAGTCTTAGAGTCTGCCCACCATACCGAAATGTTGAGGTAAGTAGCCCTACTCTGCTGTTTGGGAACACTTTGCTAGAGGAAAGAAAACTGCCCTTGAGTAGGCGCTCACTGGAATCCATGATGCATCAAAAATCTGTCAGGCTGAACCTCAGTATGTACCTGAGAACTCCAGGTCAGCACACACCAACTTCCTAACTAACATCCGTGGTAGACAACTTGTGCAGTCAGCCCAGGTGTCCATCATGGAGGGGTCAGTGAGGCAGATTAGTCTATCACATGCTGCAGTGTTATCAGGTGTCCATCATGGAGGGGTCAGTGGAACAGATTAGTCTATCACATACTGCAGTGTTATCAGGTGTCCATCATGGAGGGGTCAGTGAGGCAGATTAGTCTATCACATACTGCAGTGTTATCAGGTGTCCATCATGGAGGGGTCAGTGAGGCAGATTAGTCTATCACATACTGCAGTGTTATCAGGTCATAAGGACATAATCAGAACTTTGCATGAATGTGGTCTGGAGTGTAGACCATGTTGAGTAAAGTAAGCAAATTTCATACAGACAAATCCCACATTTCCTCTTATGTGAAAATCTAGGCTTAATGGAGAAAACAGACCAGTGGAAGAGGAAGTATTGGGGCTGAAGAGTGGGAAGTAGGAAATGAGAGAGTAATGGAGGTCAGGGGCAGGGAGTATGATCAAAGTAAAGAAAATACATGGGGTTGGGGATTTAGCTCAGTGGTAGAGCGCTTGCCTAGCAAGCGCAAGGCCCTGGGTTCGGTCCCCAGCTCTGAAAGAAAGAAAAAAAAAATATAACCACAGTTACTTTATAGAGTTACCGTATATCAGTAAAAGCTGAAGAAAGTCAACACAGCTGGACGTCCTAGTTAATTGGGTACCCAAGGTCCCTAAGGAGCTGGTTCAAAAGCCTTTGATACCCTAGCATTCCAGGTTGTGATGACTCACTGTTAATGGATGTCAAGTACTGCGTGGATGAGGGCTTGTCTGTCACAGGAAAGTGTATCTGACCGTCTTCCAGCCAGAGGAATGCAGAGTCGTACACTTGCTGGGGCCTGGGAGACCAAGTTAGATTCTCCAGACTTGGGTCAACCATTATGGTGAGGCTAAGGCACCATCAAGTTTAAAATGGCATTGTCTTCCATATGACTCACAGAGGAGAACTAGCTGATAAACGTGCAGGAAGTTGATTGGCTATAAGATGTACCTGATTTTAAACAGGCCAAAGTCTGTTGTGTTTATGATGTACAATGAGGAGTGGATGACATCTGACAGTGACCCGCCTTAGCTGATTTTTATCTGAAGTCCAATGAGATGGCATTCCCACAGCACTCGGTACACAGCACCTTTCACACAGCAAGAACCGAGCGAAGCCATAGCTAATTTTTGTGATTGGCAGTTAATGGCCGTCATCCTGCAAGTTCCTAAAATGAGCTATTATGATTTGCTTTTTTTGCCCCTGATATTTGAAACTGGATTTATGGAATGGATGTACAAGGCTATTGTCAGCTTTTGTAAGGGACTGGGTTATCAGCAAAGTGACTGTATCAAACAGATGATGCATAATGACCTGTAGTTCCATCTGAAATGCTTAATGAGTATGACACTTGACAAGGGCCCTTTGGCGGAAAGTGGGCTCCCCACTCTCCCGCTCTCAAGTGATGGTAGAATAAAGGCCCAGATTATGCTTAGTGGTCGGGCAAGTTCAGAGGGCTTTTAATGCAGCTCTGTTCAGCTTGCCTGTGCCTGTGATAACTGATAATTTGGTGACTGGCTGAGCAATTGCTCTGCAGTGAGCTGAAGGAAGGGCTCTATTCATGAGGCTGGCAGTACTTCAAAGGGCAGTGAAGGAGTATTTGAAGCAACATGACACCGATGCAGTCAGTTGCTGTAGAGCACTTTTAATAGAGCACTGTAGTAAGCTAAAATCTGGTCAGGGAGGATAGCTGCTAAGGGGACTGCAAAGCCTGCTGAGCCTCGGCCTAAGGAAGGCCAGCTGGCCACTCGGGTGTCTCCTTGGAGACTGAGGGACTTGGAAACACCATCCTATCTTCCTCTTTGCACACCCTTACTGCTGTGCTGTTGTGTATGTGCCTTGTGACTTGAGCTGCCCTCCTCCCTCACTGACTAGATAGATGAATACCACTCAGTCTTTTGATGGAGAGGTAGAACGCTACCAAACTCTAGAATATTTTAACAAATGTTACCTTTATTGCACTTGTCAAGATTAAGTCCGTGGTCCATTATGAATATGGCAGGTTCTTCTGAGTGGTTAACTGATTTCCCAATCGGGCATCATGATGCTAGAGACACAGGGAAGTTGTTCTAAGCGTGGTGTTCCTCAGGTTTGCTTTATATGGGGGCAGCATGGAACTTCTTTATTTTTAGCTCTTTTCCCGTGCATGAGCATGTGTCAGAGGCCGGGTAATTACCCAGCCTGTAAAATGGAAATATCAGTAATGCTTCCTCATGGGATTGGTGCACGGACGCTGTGTCTTTGCAATAGCTGATGATATTCTTGTGCCTAATGAGTGGTAATAGCGCCGTTAATTAGAAACTCGCATGTTCATCTGCCAAGGTGCGAAGAGACTTGGGTTGCTCTTAGGAGGTGTGAGATGTTTATTTGCCTATGAACCTTTCTTTCTGGTACCTGAAAGACTTGAGTTTCTGATATGCGGGGGTGTGTTCTTGAAGAGCCCCCAGGATACCGTGACCATGCAGCTACCTTTCTAATTAAGGGTACTGTTATGCGTGCATTTCTTTCTTGCCTAAAATATTTTATGTTCTGGGACAGCATTTTGAAAGATGGCACGAAGACTTGGTTCTCAGAGCTGTACACCGTATCACAGAGGAAGCTGCATTCCACCGTCAAGGTTGAAGCCACAGACTGAGAGAAGTTAGCTGTGCGTCTCTCAGCAGTCCTGTCTGTCCTTCCTCCTTCCCTAGCTGGACCTGTTCTCTTCCAGGTTTGTCTGAAGTATTCTGTGCGACCTCAGTTTCAGGAGAGGTGCCGAGAGAAACTGTGGAAGTCAGGTAGATGAAAATCTCAGACCTGCAGTGACTCGCTCGAACTTCTGGTGGGCATAATCATGCTTTACTAATTATTACTAATTGGTTTTATTTTTCTAACTAATATTCAGTATCAGCAGATTATACTGTTTGCTGAAGTGACAAGCATCCCCAAATTTCAATGTTTGAACAACAGAGGTGTACTCCTGCCATTCGCTTTGTAGCCACTGAGAACTCAGAAAAACGAAGGAAGTTAATTGAGCACCAACGTTAGGGAGCTAACACGCAGGCTTCTTCTCATACCTCACTGACTGATGCGCACTGTCTGGCCATAACTGAGTTTAGCAGACCTGAGTTGACAGTCTCACCTTAGATCTGGGTGCCGGTTTCTGTTGCTCTAACAAAATAACCTGAGTTAATTTATAAAGGAAAAAGGTCTGTTTTGGTTTGTGGTTTTGAAGGCTCAGTGCAGGGTCAGCTGGATCCATGTTTTGGCCTATGCTGGAGCAGACAACTCAGATCAACAGCCAGGAAGCAAAAGGGGGAAAGGTAAGAAGGATGGGGCCAGCGTCTCATAATTCCTGTCTAGGGCAGTCAGCGAGAGGTCTAGCGACCGTGCACAGGGCCTGTGTGCACAGCACCTCCCAGCAGTCCACCCTGAGGGCTGAGGGCGTCTGTGTGTAGATCTTGCAGGAAGTTATTCACAGCACAGCCACCTCGAGGGAGGGGACCTGTGAGCAGTTTAAAGACTGGAGCACCACGGGTATTTTTATCAATTTCTTCTGTATTGATTTATTCACAAAATCCAGTGTTGGAAGAAGTATTGTACAAACTCCCCTGGTGCTCCCAGAGTTCATAGTTTGTGTCCAAGGAAATCACTTCACGGTTATACAGACCATTGGGTACTTCAAGTTTTGTGAAGATTTTTTTTAAAGAAGTAATCACTTGAGTTAATTTTTCGTTACGGTTTTATCATGGAAACCGTGACAGCAGGGCTGTCGATACCTTTGTTCTTTCCTTTGTATATTGTTACCTGGTTAAGGTGACTCTGCAGTAGTGGGGAGGAAGTGCCCAAACCATTCACTACTCACCCTGCTTGGTCCCACCTTCATGGGCAGCCTTGGCTGTGTTAGGGGACACCTTGGCAGGACAGTAACCCAGACGAAGTGTGGGGTAAGCAACAAACACTGGAAATAAAGTCAGGGCAGACTTTAGTGGGGAGTGGTCAGGAGAACTCTGTTTGCTTGTCTCTGATAACACAGTGTATGGCATTGCAGTGTTTGGAAGCGGCAAGGCAGGTCTGCAGCACTTTGCTTTAGGCCTCTGTGGGTCCTGCTGGAGAGCAGGGGCCTGCAGCTGGCAGGAAAGCAGAGGCTCTGCAGTTCCTCACAGCTTTTCCTGTCCGCTCTGTAGCCGGTCTGGGGCTCAGCTGCTCTCTGGGGTTACTGTCTGGGAAGGTTGACAGCCCCAGCATGAGCGGTATTATTTTTTAAAATTCCAAAACATTGTGGCCTCTGCCTCATTGCTTCCTTCTTTAGCCAATGCCCCCTTAGACAGGAAATACATTTTCCTCTTTAGAGTTGGGGAAAGAAAAACATTCAGAGCTATATCCAGTCCCTGCTGCTTTTGAAGAAAGAGTGATGTTTGACTCAGGAAGGCGTCAACAACGAAAGCTACATTTAACTTTTGTTGTTTGGACTTAGCACTGGAACAAGACCAAACCAGTTTCCTCCGTGTGTGTGTGTGTGTGTGTGTGTGTGTGTGTGTGTGTGTGTGTGTGTGTGTGTGTGTGTGTGTGTGTGTGTGTGTGTGTGTGTGTGTGTGTGTGTGGTGTGGTCTGGTGGCACTAAGCCCAGAGACATGTTTGCATTGCCAAGGGATGGCTCTAAGTATAGTGTGCGGTGGGGAAGATTGTTTCCTCATGCAGCCGACTGGTGTGTGGCTGTGCCTGCCGCCCTCCAGGAGGAAGTCTGGCCGAGCTGCAGGCTGCACTGAGGAACGTGGAGACATGAGCCCAGGCAGGTTGGCTTTGCACACGTGTCTCCAGCCAAAATACGCAGATCAACCTTGCTGGCTGTTTTGATTCTTTCAGATTTAGGAGTGTAATTAAACACACAACAAGGGCCAGCTTTGAGCGACTGGGAAAGAAGCACTGTATACCCCGTGTTTAAACGCAGACTGTTTATAAAGTATAAAAGCACTCCCGACACGCGTGCCCCGCGTTAGCGCATCTCCCAGCCAGCTCTGAAATCTGAGCCTTCTCACCTGTCCTCGCAGACGGCTGTTTGCTCTTTTCCAGTTTAATCTTCTTGCGTTGAACAGCAAGAGGGACCATGGGGCCTGTTTGAGGATGCTGGCTTTAAAAGATTGCTTTCTCCAGAAGCAGAGCCAGGGACCCACAAAGAACCGAGGCTCAAAAACCCCTACTGTTCTCTTGCCTTCAGCAATTAAGTAAAATCGACTTTGAAACCTCGGCTCATAAATCACGTTGCCCCAGAGGGATGGAGTGAGCTGGTTTGATTGTTGTTTCGGTCTAGTTTTTTTTATTTTTTGGTAGAGGTTTGTTTTATCTCAGTTTGTTTTCTTCGTTTTATCTTTTTTTCCTTGGCCAGGGATATAAAGCGGCAGCATTTGCAGATTAATGTTGATTTGGATTTTATGGTAAAAGCTTTCTGTGCTTCAGGAAGTACTGCAGAGTAGCCAGTCCACATTCCATAATGAAATCATCTATGCTGATGTATTACTGAGGAGCAGTTCAGCCCAGCATGGAATTGGTTCTAAAACCCCATGCTTCATAGTGAGAGACCATTAACTCAGTAACAGAGCTGTGCTGCGTGCCAGCCAGCTCCAGAAACAGTGACATGTCATTGCTGAGCAAAAACATACAGCTCTGACCTCAAAGGGATAGCAGTCTATCCTCTAGTCACATATGAATGACCATGGCCTGAAGACACAGATTTAGGGTCCCTCAAATTACATGTTCTCACATGGAAGCAGTCTAACAAAGCCTTTATAGTAACAGAACAAAGAAAGCCATAAATCAGGACACCTTTCACAGATATTGGCAGAAGATCAGGTGGGCAGGTTAAAGCCAAGTACCTCTTCTGGAGGCCTCAGCTGTTAGACAGAGGCACCATTCGCCTTATATAGGAGGATAGTCACTCTTATAAAGGAGAGCATTTACTTGGGTCTGGCCCTCAAGGCCCACCCCCAGTGACACACTTCCTCTAACAGGCCACACCCACTCCAGCAAGAGCACACCTCCTAACAGGGCCACACCCTGTGAGCCCGTGGGGCCATTTTTTCATTCTGCTAGCTATCTTTGCAGCGTGCTCAGTAGAAGACAGAGCAGCATATTTGAGCATCGGTGTCAAGAGTCTTCATGTGAACTACTATTATCTTCAAGGCGTATTTAGAAAACAGTAGAAATACATTAAAGACTTTTTCTCCATCCAAAATGATTGTGTGGTTTATTTTATTTGTCCCTTGGATCTATTGATATACTTGTATTGACAAGTCATCCTGTATTCTTGATCTTTTAACACTCTAAATTCAGTTTGCAAATATTTTTATTGGGGTGTGTGTGTGTGTGTGTAGATCGCAGGACAGTTTGCTGAAAGTGGTTTCTTAGAGAATGAGCATATAAGGGCTCAAACTAACTGTTAGGTTTGACAGCTGTGAGTACCTTAGCCCTCTTGTCAGCCCTTCAGTTCCTCAGTCTCCTCATTCTGTGAGGATTTTCGTATTTGTGTTCATCAAGAAAAGTGGGCTATAATTTCCATACTAGTTTTCATGTTAAGGTAATACTGACTTTGAAAGTGAGTTTGGCAGTATCCCTTCGAAGCCTTCCTGTTTGATAAAGCATTTAAAGAACTATGTCTACTAGTTCTTAATCTCAAATTTGCAATGTTGACTCACCTGGAATGAGTGACCCTCAGTTGAGGAACAGCCCAGGTCAGATGGTCTGTGGCCTCGTCTGCGAGAGACTGTCTAGACTGATACTGGTGTGAGCGGACTTAGCACTTAGCTCCCTGGGGCTGGCATTCAGTGATGGATTGTGACCTGGAAGTTTAACCAAATAAACCCTTTACTTCCTCAAATGGCTTTGGTCACCATGCTATCCCAGCCACAGAAGAGCACGGTAGAGCGTGGTCGGTTCTTTGTCAGCCCTTCCTATGGTCTGGCGACTGGCAGTCAATCTCTCGGACCTAGGGTTTCCTTTCATCAGTTCGAGTTTCTTCCCCAATCCCAATGCTCAGCACAGATCAGTTCATGATCTTTTAAATACCTTTGACCCAACTTTGGCAGTCCATACACTCTACAAACGCACCAGCATTACTTTTTTAGTATTACTTTCCAAAAACATTTCCTGATAATCTCCTAGACTCTGTTGTTATTTGTTTTAATATTTCATTAGGGCCCCTGGAAACACTCTTGCTTCACAATTAGTAACCAATAAATAGTTCTCACTGAAAAGTAAACCATCAGTTGTTGGATGGTCCAGTGTCTGAGTAGGCGGGCAGGGCACACTCACATGTGGGAGCCAACATGCTGTTTCTGTGACTCTCCTCAAAGGACTCTTGTTCTACACTGTGGGTAACAACCAAGAAAGCGAGAGCAGCCTGACCCAGGGGCTGTGGCTCCAAAGAGGGCACGGTGCCCCAGCCGCCCACTATACCTTTGTGGTGTGGTCATTCCTTCGAGACCAGAAGGGAGGTTTTAAAACTCCTGCTTCCCCCTCCTGCCGCCTTCTACTGTACATTAGTAGTAAGATCCAAAGGAAGCAAGCTTTTCTCATAGAGTTATATATTGTAAGGATAAATATTTGCTTGTAGGTTGATGTCATTATGCAGGTGAAGGCAGGTACAGGACAGAACGAGGCCTGTCATTGGACGAGAAGGAAGGATGGGCGGGAGCAAAGTTTTAGGAAGGAGAGGAGACTGGAGGGAGGGAAGAGCAGCAGGAGAAGCAACATGAAGCAGACTAAGCGATCCTCGCCGTGCATCCTTACACAGATACAGGTTGTTATGAATATTCCTAAGGTATGGATGTGTACAGGATTTTGTCTGTCCAGATGAGCAAACTATGTCTTTATTTAGGTGGGCAGTTTATCTCCTTATATTAGTTGTAAGTTAATTGTGTGGATGTATTGTTCATTGAGCTTTTAACACATAAATCTGGTTGTTGGGTTATAGTTTGCTGAGTAATGATTTCACTGAACGTTGGGAGTGTGAACAGAGTTTGTAACAGGAAGCCATGCTAGTCTATAGAATGCTTTGGGCTAGCATGGTGTGGGGCCATGCTAGCACGGCCTGCAGAACTTGATGCGAGTCTCAGGCATGATAACAGCCGCCAAGGGGATGGTGTGTGAAAGCGGTAACAGAGCTAGAGCCTGTGAATCCGTGCTGAGTGGGAACCCGTGGGAACCAGGTCGGGTGCCTTTTTTAATTTTACTATAACACTTGCTCATGTGGGATTCATTGGTTGTTAGTTTGGAGTAGTATGGTTTGAGTGATTTCTCTTGGGCAGGACTGTGATATCCTACCTTCCTGGGTCATGAGTAAGAAATAGCAACGGGCCAGCTCTATTGGCCGTCCCTGTCTTCTGAGGAGACCCTTCTGTTGATGTCATAGCTGCCTGGGAGATGTGCCTAGAAGTGATCTATTAGGCGGGCTTAGGCTAAATAGAAATGGATATCCCAGACCCATGGTCTTGAGTGTACTGTCCCCCCACCCCCCAGAGACACCATTGAGTAGAAGTTACAGGGCATGTAGTGCTAAATTCAAGTCAGAAGTTAAGGGCATTGTATTAGCAGAGAACTTACTTTTCAAAGTCATTTGCACACCTGGATTGTTAAATGCAGCCTGCTGGAGTTTAGCCTCAGAGGTCACCCCTGGTCAGGTGGAGGTCTGCCCCTGGTTCTGTTACTGGTACCACAGAAATGGGTCACTGATACCTACTTATTGCTGCAGTCCACAGGAAAACTGTTTCTCATACAGTATTTACTAGATGCTAAGTGTGTATTTATGAAACACTAACTATGGGTCAGATACAAGGTTTTCCTTTGCATTTAAAAAATAAATACAGTTCCTGTCCTAAACAAATAAACTCACAGTCTAGCAGACGAGTGAAGGTCATTGATCACATGGTAGTCATACACACGCAGACTTTTGGAATAGCATACACGCCGCACCTGTCAGCGTCCCCCTGGATGCTTGAGAATCTCCAGGCTTCTTTCTTGCAGCACATAAAGGCTGTGTAAATAGTTGCCCTAATGAGTTATTCAGGCACTGATGACAAGGAAGAAGTCTGCCCATGCCACGTGCTCGTCAATTGTCTTTCCGGGTGTTCATGTTCATGGTTGGTTAATTCCATTGACGTGGAACCCTTGGGTAGAGGGTTAGCTGGGGTGAGTGAACATCGAAGTCATTAACCTTCTAGATACTACATTGATGGAGCTTTAGTTTCTGTTTGTGAGTTGCTGGAGCCCGACCTCCAACAATGGTTCCAAAAAGGATTAGTTTCATGCCTCTTGACATGGGCTGAATGCTCCCTTCTGTTTCTAATTTTGTCTTCCAGAACATTCCTGGAAGCTGGAAAAGATGTCTTCAAACTCCCCAGCCTCCTCTCTTCTCTCCTTTCCAGAGTTTTATGTCTTTCCCAACTAACACACATTACCCGTGGGACTCCGTCTTTGTCTAGAACTTTCTCCAGCTCTTTCCCCAGCCAAGCAAGCTTGCACTTCCTACCGTCACTCTGCATGCTCCAGCCATCTAAAGGTGTACACTTTACACAGTGGTTTCAAATGTCGCCGATGAAGTGGTGTGCAAGTATTGGACCTCAGGAAAACCTTCCAGAGCACAGCTAGCACTCCGAGGCCAAATTGCCTATACGCTTAAGCCATTGATGTCGGGGCTGAACATGCAGTGCCTTGTTGGTCTGTCCGTTCAGGGAATCTGAGAGCCATCATTCACTATACACTTCCTCCTTCAGTCAGGCTCCTGGGTGTTCATGAGTACAGGAGGGTTCCCCTCTGCCCTACAAGGGCTGCTTTTATACAGCAGTGACTTTGTCCTAAGGCAGACACATTGTGATTTTGGGAAGGGTCATCTCTCTAGTATAGCCTGTTTTCTGACAATCCAGGAAATACTACTGACATCTTGCTGTAATTTGGATGTTTCTAAAGAACAGTGAGATTCTCATAAGGTTTTGCCATTTATAGTAGTGCTCTGGACACCTATTTGGAAGCCCCTAAAATAAACAGAAGGCTTTAAACACTCTTCTCCCCACTGCCAAGTTCCTCTGCTCTGGGACAAAGCCCGTTATAGTTGGAGTAGCTCTTATAGTAACTGTCGAGGCCACCGCAGAGGATTTCCATCAGCCTGAGTAGTTCTCTAATGACATCTTCATCTCCGTTCGTTTTAATGCCGTATATGGAAAGGGTCATTTTAACCCTTTGCCCTTGGGTCCACTCTGCACTTAGACTGTTTCGGAAGCTTTACGGCATATAAAATAAAATAGCAGGGGCAGTGGCGGCTCAGCAGGCAGAGGTCTTTGCCACCAACAGGCCAGCTTGGCAAACCTGAGCTTGAACCTCAGAGTCTACGTAAGGGCAGAAAGAGAAAGCTTATCCACTGAGTAGTTATCCTCTGACCTCCATGTGCCTGCTGTGTATAATGTCCACACTCATACACACACTCACACATACACTCTCACACACTCACTCCTACACTCACATACACACTCACACTCATATAATCACTCATTCTCACACTCACTCACACTCATACATAGCCACACACACTCAACACACACAGTCACACACAATCACTCATACACTCACACTCAGACTTACACACATAATCACTCATTCTCACACTCACACTCATACATAGCCACACACACTCACACTCTCACACACACTCACGCACACACACAAACCTTTAACAGATTCAGACTGAGTCTGTGCCGAGCTGCTGCGAGCTAAGCCATTTTACATGCTATTTTGCTAGGATCTCTATTTAAGTCACAAACAGAACTTTTCAATTAAGTTGAAAACAAAATATTATGAAAGCTTTGGCGTGTTCCAGAGTAGCAAGCATCTTGATTCCTTTGGGAGATCTGGTTCATGCTCTGAGGCCAGTGTGGCCTACCACAGAGCTAGGCCATAAACTGGATTTAGCAAGTCCTGTAGCCGTCAGAATTGGCCCCAGGTGACTAAAAGCAATTCAGTCAATTACCCAGTTTCTTCAGGCAGAACGTTAGAAGGACTGGCATTGAGGAAACAGATGTGGAAAGCCCAAAGTAAGCATATGTGTTAGGGAGACAACATATTGTCAAATAGTGTAAACCAGATCTAGGATTTCACAACAGTTTTCCAGCTTCGCTCGATTGCCCTTAAAGTGAAGCAAACACTGCTTCGTGACACAGAAGCCTCCGTGGGCTGCAGGCTCTGCTCCCAGCAGTCGTCTCACGCCCTAGTCCCAGTGGCATGGATTCTGGTCCTCTGATTTCCTGTGCCAGATGCATCTCTAAGCTCCTCCTTCAGGAAGCCTTCCTTCCTTGCCTCCCTCCCTCCCTCCCTCCCTCCCTCCCTCCCTCCCTCCCTCCTGTGACCGGCCCCTGCTCCCAAGGTCAGTGCTGCCGGCCTTTTGCTCTCAGGCCTGGGCCTGCTTCCTTATGCACTGCTCCCTTGGGCAAGAGAGCAGTATGTGCCCAGCCAGTTCTTGTGATCCTTGACTCAGGGACTCACAGAGCGTCAGAAGTGCAGAACTCAACAGAGCGACACAGACAGAACCAGGCTCAGACAGAGCGGGGTTCAGCATCTTACTGAAGGCTCTGAATGCTCAGCGTGAGAATGGGGTGCTCAAACGCAGCATTCCCAGCCTTAGAAGAGCGCTTAGCTCAGCAGAGTTTCAGAAAGGTTAACTCAGGAAGGCGGAAGGCGTAACATGAGTTAGCTGCAGAGTCTCAGCGTAAACCAGGGCTCAGCGGGCAGATGGCTCACTTGGTAAAGTGCTTGCCATGCAACCACAGTGTCCCGAGTTTGGGGAAACTTGTAAGAAAAAAACGAGGTGTGGCAGCTCGGTGTCTTGGGGAACAAACAGGACGATCCCTCGGGCCTGCTGGCCAGCCGGTCTAACAGAAATGGTAAGTCCTAGGTTCAACGAGAAACTCTGTCTCAAAACACTGAGGTAGAGGTTGATGGGGGAAAAGAACTGGCCTCTGCCTGTTCTATACACACAGTTGTGTGCTTGTGTACACACACCGCCTCCCCTACCATGTGTGTGCTTTTGAAATCCTGTGTTCTCTCACGTTTTACTTAACCGTGGAAGAGGAGCACGCTTCACTTCCGTCTCCCCACCTGCACAGGTCCTCTAAGCCACTGTCCTGTTCCAGGATTCTGCTGAATCTTCATGACCACCCTGGGAGCTTCTGTGAGTTACAGAGTGCAGGGCCGGTCTGCTCTGAGTGATGAAGCAGCTATGTCCCAGCACTATTGCCCTGTTACGATATTCACCCAGGCCAAAGAACGCTCGTTAGGAAAGTGAGGTACAAGGAAATTACATCTGCTTCCCCTCGACAGAAATGCATTTAATCAGCTAAGAGTGCTTGAGAGGATTTCGATGGTTTCTGTCTTTCCGAAGAGCTGGCTCGTTTCAGTGCTGGACACTCTGATTTAGAGTATGCTTGTCAGTGAGGAGCTTCTCTCGAAGCACAGCGTGCTTAGCATGTTTGCAGTCCCGATACTTGAACTTGCTCATGCTCTCGTATATTTACCGGGATCCAGATGTCAAAACACAAGTCACAGAAAGAGATCTGCAAAGTGGATTTTTTTAGTGGACACGCTCTCATTTCGGTTCTGATGTGATATGCATGCTTGCTGACAAAATGGATTGTGAATTTTATGTGTTCTTTTTTTTTAATAGTCTTAAGATACTATTAAATATATAGTCCTTTATTTAAAACATTATTGGAGATAGGTGGCCAGTCTGTTGATCCTGGATGTTATCAGCCTCTAAAATTACTTCGGCAAGGTGCCAAGTCCATGCGTGGTTAAATCTGTGTCTACAGAGTTCTTTCTAGGGCTAGAATCCAGCTGTGTGATTGGCCCACCTCTCTAACCCAGACTAAGGAATTTCTCTCTGTGCTTGGTGATTCTGAGACTAAAACCACACACACTTACTACCCCACCCCCCACATATCTTGACTGCCTTTACACAGTAGAAAATAACACAGGAGAAGCAGGAGCTGCCATCAAAACTATATTTTAACATAGCTTTAAAACTCCTTAGGACCTAGCACTCAAGAGAACAAGGCAGGAGGTCAAGGCCAACCTGGGTTACATACCAAGACCCCTGTCTGAAAGAACCAAAAGTATATAATAAAGTTTAAGATCACATTTAAAAAAAAAAAAACAGAACTCCATAGTCGTTCCAAAAATGTAAAAATGATTTAGTTCCTAACTTGCGAATTTTGGAATATTAAGTTTTTATATCATGTATAATGAATTTGGCTATGCATATTACAAATATATATATAGCAAAGTAAGAGTGGAAAAGGAATGTGACAGACGTAAGAGAGTGCCCTCTCAACACTGAAATTTATCAGTATATGCAGCTGTTTATTTTCACTTGTTTGTTTGTTTGTTTGCAACAGGGTTTCTCTGTAAAACAACCCTGGCTATCTTGGCACTTGCTCTGTACGCCAGAATAGCTTCGAACGGAGATCCACCTGCCTCCGCCTCTGCCCTCTGCCCTCTGCCCTCTGCCCTCTGCCTCCCGAGTAGAGTACTGGGAATAAAAGGTGTGGGCTACCACACCTGGCTTTTTATTTGTTTACTTATTTAATTATTTTCTTTTCCTCTTTTTTAAAGATTTATTTCTTTATTATATATAACCACACTGTAGCTGTCCTCAGACATGCCAGAAAAAGGAATCAAAGGAATCAGATCTCACTACAGATAATTGTGAGCCACCATGTGGTTGCTCGGTTTTGAACTCTCGACCACTGAGCCATCTCTCTAGCCCTATTTATTTTTTTTATAATTTAGATTTTTTTTTAAATAGAAGTTTGCTCTTGCTATTAGAATAAGCGAGAATTTAGAAGCTACCCAGCTCAGAGGACTGTGAGAAACTGAAGATGCATCTGTGTGTCCAAATTTAAACAAAGCATCTAATTAGCTACTTGAGTATTCAATATTGGTTAGCTTGTGTGTGTCTTCTCATTACCGCTGGCCTTGCCACTGGCCAGTGAGACAATCCATTAGTTAAGCACATTAGTGAGCAAAGACCACCCTTTCTGCAGCTCTGTGAATAAACAAGGGTATTTGTGCCAGTTGACTGCATTCTCGAATTGTGAGGGAAACACCGTGCATTAAATTGCACCCAGATTAGATCATGACAAATTTGGCAGGGATGAGAAGGTTCCTTGAATGGGTATTTGAAATTTACCCAAAGTCCCCCAGCGCTTTGCTTTCATAAAGGATTACAGGCCACGGCCAGGGAGGCTGTCCTTAGTGCTGTGATTACCGTCTGACATGTTTTGCTTTGTGTTCTCATGTGATTGAATGTGCTCAGTAGCACCTTGGGGAGACACATTAGCTCTTTCAGAGCCCCAAGATGAAGTTCAGTGAGCTAATTGTCTTCCACTTCAACAGACTACAATAGAAAGTCTAAAAGAAATACTGTGAGGCTCGCGTAACTACGTTTTCTAGTGTCCATCCTTTAAAAAGGGAAACCGGATTGGTGATGATGGTTTCCTGTGCATGGTACAAGGGATTAAATCAAGAGCCTCCTGCGTGCTCGCCGGTGCTCTGCCAGGTACACCCCCAACCCTGGTAATACTAAGTTTAGTAATATCATTTATTTAACTAATCTCTGAAAAATATCGGTTCAAAATGATCAGCACTTTAAAATATCAATGACCCATTTTGTATTCCCTTTCA
Source organism: Rattus rattus (assembly GCF_011064425.1). NCBI lineage: Eukaryota > Metazoa > Chordata > Mammalia > Rodentia > Muridae > Rattus > Rattus rattus. The sequence continues at coordinate 143,585,354 of NC_046156.1, read as the reverse complement.
AGCAAATCTCACAAATATCTGAAATCTGACACTTCAGAACATCGCAGTTTATACTTGGATCTAGGAAGAGCCTCTTGGTGACCGGCAGGAAGCCAAGCACTGGCCCTGGGAAGCGTGGTTATAAAGGCCTGCACTCCTGACCACCCACTGTGGTGAGATTCAGAGAGCACTGCATGGAGAAGGCCCTCTGAGTCGCTCACGTGTGAGCAGAGCTGGTGGGCAGATCGAGCCTACGATCACATGGGTAGCAAGTGACACAGTCAGTCCCGGTCTAAATCCAAGTTTGCTGGGCACACCCAGCACTCTCAGTGAACCATCTCTTTACTCAGAACTAGACATTTTAAAAACTTTCAGTTGATTCTTTGTGAATTTCACATTGTGCACCACAACCCCTCTCATCTCCCTATCCCTCCATCTCCTCCCTTCACCCTTGCAACCTCCTCCCTCGAAGAAAACAAATTAAACATAAAGATGAAATATGAAAACAGAGGAGCTCACAGTGAGAGCTGCGGCATGTCCTTTGCCCACACAGCTTTACTTGTAAATGTTTATTGCACCGAGTTACTGATCTGTTCGAGGTCTCAGTATCAATACTGGATCCTCACCAGAACTCCTGTTGTTGCCCTGTGTCGTGGGGATCCTGCAGCTTGGATCTGCTTAGCACACCCCAGCAGATCGTGGATGGGGTAGATGTGGAGTGGATCAAAGCCCTGGGTCTGGGTCTGGGTCTGGGTCTGGGTCTGGGTCTGGGTCTGGGTCTGGGTCTGGGTCTGGGTCTGGGTCTGGGTCTGGGTCTGGGTGGCCGCTGAGTGGGTCAGCCTGCCGGCTGTGAGGGATGGGGCAGGTCTGCAAAACCCTTGGCCCTCAACAGGGACACCCCCATCACCCCCATGGCCTTTGTCCATAGCATGGGCCAGGGACATGGACACAGACACTGCTGCTGCTGCAGGGCCACGGACCCAGACATGACCTTAGGTGGCAGCATGGCCAGAACGTCCTCATGGCCTCAGGTGGCAGTTGTCACCACCCCCGAGTGTCCAGTTCTGCCTCTCCACAGTGCTCAACCCATTCTCCTTCACTTCTCTTCTGTCTGGCCACCACACACGCATAGTGGTGCCCACCCACAAGCTTCTGGGAGTCTTCTGCCATCACTGCATAGCAGCAGGCGGGCCCCCCTAGACACAACTCGGATGTGTTCAAAAAACCACTCCCTGGACACAAGTGTGTCCGCGTGCATGCATGTGTGCCCAAGCGTGTGTGTGGCTTGTGAAAAGACTCTGAAGATGGTTGCTAGCCCAGCAGTTTGGGGCATGTGGCTAAATGAAGACTAACGCAGAGGGCTCTGTGGACTTTGAGTAAAGTTAAGAAAGGAACCAGAGGGGACATGATAGTGTGTGGTCGTCATTCTTTGTTGAGTTGAGTTCTTGGGGCTGGAGAGATGGCTCAGTGGTTAAGAGCACTGTCTGCTCTTCCAGAGGTCCTGAGTTCAATTCCCAGCAACCACATGGTGGCTCACAACCATCTGTAATGGGATCCAATGCCCTCTTCTGGTACAGCTACAGTGTATTATAATATATAAATATAATATATAATAAATAAATATTTTTAAAAAAATAAAAGAAAAAAAAAAGAGTAGAGTTCTTGTATTGTTGGGTTAGGGAAGCAGAAAGAAAGCCATGGAAACCAGGAGGGAACCAGAACCCAACGTGAGTAACAGCCGTGTGTAGTGCCGTGACAGTGATGTGGAGTGAGGCTCCCTGAAGGGCAATGGAAAGTGACGTGCAGTAGGTACGTTAGGACTGGTACCTTGAAGGCCAAGTAAAGAACCCATAGCCATCGAAAATTATCAAGCAAACCAAAATGGCTGCTGCTTGCTGAGGGAAGGGTAGGAGGAACACACTGCTTCCGGGTGGTTTCGAAAGAGTAGACATTGGAGAAATGGCCAAGACTGAGACATGCAGGTAAAGCTGAGAAACGTGAGTCACGGATAAATAACACCCCTGCCTGTACTTATCTTAGCCGAGGGCCAGCTCTGGGTTGGATGGTGGTACACATATAACCAGGACGTAACGGATTTTAAATATTTACACCCCCAAATTAAACATTTTAAAAGTGGGCTATAAATCCTGTAAAATACATGATTTGAATAGAGTACGTAATGAAGGTGTTGTGACAAATCGCTCACTTTTCCTAACTTAGGCACCCAGCCGCATTGCCATGGGAAGTAAGGCTTTGTCTGTAACACATTTAAAATGTTCCCTTCAAAGCCATGCTGTCAAATCGAGTGATTTGTTTCTTTCCTTGTTAAAAACATTTAATTGGGGTTGGGGATTTAGCTCATTGGTAGAGCGCTTGCCTAGGAAGCGCAAGGCCCTGGGTTCGGTCCCCAGCTCCAAAAAAAAGAAAAGAAAAAAAAAAACATTTAATTATTCTTGTTTTATGTGTGTAAGTGGGCTTGTTGCCCATGTATGTGTTTGTGTACCATGTAAATGCAGTGCCTATTGAGGACACGAGAGGATACCGGATGCCCTGCAGCTGGAGAGGTTGTGAGCCTCTGTGCGGTTGCTGGGAACTGAACTCGGGTCCTCTGGAAGAGCAGCATATGCTCTTAACGGCTGAGCCGTCTCTGCAGCCCGGTTTCCTTCATTTTGTAGTTGAAGATCCCTGAAAGTTTGAATTCTAGCTAACTTTGTTCAGTATTGTACTAGATATCTAGGTTTTATTACTGATCTTTACATTACTACCTTGAAGGTAACATTTCCTGATCTGTCTGTAATCTCTCTTCCATTCTTCTGGTCCAGTAACCAGCCTTTTGGTTGGTGTTTGGGTGTAATGGTAATATTAGAAAGTCTAGGAGGTGCTGGAAAATATTCCTGTGGCCCGCACACCTTTCCACAGGATTTATTTGACTGTTCTCACAGTATAGAATCTACTTTTCCATGGAGCTAGGCCCCAGCTGTTTTCTAAAGTCTGACTATGAGAAGAAGTACTCTGACATTCTACGTAGAAAGTATTTGTTTCTGCACAGATAGGGTTTTGACATTCTCCTGTGACCTGCTAAACTGATGACATGTTGAATAGACTGGCAGATCTTTGCTACTTCATTTTAAAAATATAGGTTCCTACCTGGGTGTGTTGGCACACACCTGTAATGCAAGCACTTGGAAGCAGAAGGATCAGGAGTTCCAGGCCATCCTGAGCTACATCGTGAGTTCAAGGCCATCCTAAACTATATGAGACCCTGACTTTATAAATCAAAACCAAACAAGTAAAAAATATTTACTATTCCACTATTATGGGAGAGGTTTAGTAGGAGTGATGAGATCAGACTCTTAACAGATGATCTGTATTTATTTTCTGAGGTGACTAATTCCACATTAGCTAATAAAGCAATAGGACTTCTTGGAAAGGTTTTAGACCAAAGGTTTAGACCAAAGGTCCCACTAGGAATATTAAAAACTAGATGGAATATGCTAAACGGAGCCGGTGGCTCATACCACATTATGGGGCATGTGAAAAATGAAGAAAAACTGAGAGCAGAGCCCACTCTATAGGGCCACTTCCCTCTAGGATGTGTGCTGATCCTGCAATAAACACCTAGGCCAAGAAACTTGGCAGGACTTTCAGTAGCCCTGGGAACCAGAAGAAACCAGCTTACATCCCAAACACAGCAGAGTCAGGGAAAATACAGCAAACAGTCCGCACTGTGGCTGAGATGATGCTGACGGCTCCTGCCCCTGAGGTGCTGGTTGGCTATCACTAGTGAGAGAATGACCTCTCAGTGGCCGGGGTAGCCTGGCACTCAACTTCAAGTCAGTTCTAACACAGAGTCCCTGTTGATAATAGCAAGGTTCTCTCCAAGGAAGAGCATGTCATCAGAAATAATTTCATTTTTTTTTTTTTTTTTTTGAGATTAAAACATAATTATGTCATCTCTCCCATCCCTTTCCTGCCTCCCAACCCTCCCACATAGCCCTCTGTGCTCTCTTTCAAGTCCGTGGCCTCTTTCTTTATTCATTGTTGTAACATGCATATATGCGTATGGATATATATTCCTAAATATAAACTTCTTGGTCTGTAAGTTACTTGTGTGTATCTTTTCAGGGCCAACCGTTTGCGTGCTCTTCCCTGGGAAGCCTACTTCTCCACTCTCAGTGTTCCTAGTCTCCTGGAGACTTTGTTGGTGTTGAGGCATTGTGGGCCTAATTATTTCAAAGATTTCCATATGCATGACCTACTGCCTGCTGATAAGAACCAGGATCCCGAAGAGGATAGAATAAAATGGAAGGGGGTGCTGAGAAGTATAGATAATAGGAATACGACTTTCTCTCATAGAAAAATTGACTCTCATATCATTTATCAGGCAGACATTTTAAAAACTAGTACTTACTATAAGATGTTTTGGAAGGCCAGACATTTACAAGTACCTGAGAAGTTAAAGAAGAGAAATGAAACCTTACTGGGAGAGGCAGAGAGCTGTACTTCCGTGTGGTAAATGATCCGCTGGTTACCATCCCACCCACCTGTGTCTCCTCACCTGAGTCAGGAGTTCAGGTGCTTAGTTTGTTTGGTTCCTACTGAGGTCTCTCTAGGTTTCAGTCATAGCTCAGCAGAGCACAGTCACCTAGTGATTGTACTAGGACTAGAGCCAGCACAGGGAAGCCCGTGTGTGTACATGGGTGTCTGTCAGGCACAGGGAAGCCTGTGTGTGTACATGGGTGTCTGTCAGGCACAGGGAAGCCCGTGTGTGTACATGGATGTCCATCTGTCAGGCACAGGGAAGCCCGTGTGTGTCATGGGTGTCCGTCTGTCAGGCACAGGGAAGCCTGTGTGTGTACATGGGTGTCTGTCAGACTGGTTCCGGCAGTGGCAGCTTCTCGGGGAGCTTTGCCCTGTCACTGCTTGCATCCTGGTGCTATCTCACACAGGCCCAGTGTGGTGGGGCTAAGCAGTCGTGAACTGCAGCTTTCCATACTGGGACAGAACCAACGCTTTCTCCTTACGAGCTCACTGTCTTTGGGATTTTATTATAATGACACAAAGACTAACTGGCTTCAAGAAGGTATCTTCAGTGTCTCAAAAGTCCCTTCTAGTCCTCAAATTATGGTGCTTTTTGTTTCTTCAAAGTTTACTCAAAAACTGGAGCACCTGAGACACTGACGTCACTTTCTTTGTTTCCCAGTCTGGAGCAAATGTTGTGTTTGCTGGAATGATTTCTCCATGACTGACCGTGCCAAGGCAAGGCTCAGTCTCGCTGCCGTTTGAGGATATGCAGCCTTGTGGAGTGGAGAAGGAGGCTCTCTCTGTTAGAGGAAACAACTGATCTCTTAGAAACTTGGATGTGTTAGAGGTGGTGATGGTCTCTATTGTATCCCCTCAGGCCACAGTTAACTAAATCCACAGCCATTCCCTAAGACGGTTCAACCAAACAGCATGGGGTGAGCTGTGGGGTTGACAATTCATCTTCTCTGGACGCTGCCTCTGCCTTTAACAACAATAAGAAAAGACCATTTCTCAGGAATCGTACTTTTTAATCTAGTCCCTTGCCATGTGACTGGAGCTTGACACTCCTGTCTTGGTACCACTATAGCCTATCTTCTGGTATGGTTTGCACCTAGCCTTTGTGTCTTGTCAGTTTGTTTAGGAGGTGTGGGAACTGGGCATGTAGACTGGTCTTGGGGACATGTTACAATCCCAGCACTTTAACTCAAGGGCAGCCAGACCTTCATGGCAGGACTCTGCTGAAAAGTTCCAAGAGCTGGGTGGGCTGGAGAAATGTTTCCTAGGTTACGAGCCCGCACAACTCTTACAGAGGAACTAAGGTCAGCTCCCAGCACCTATAACTCCAAATCCACAGGATTCAGTATATCTGTGGACACCCAAACTCCCCATACACATAAAGACACACAATTTTTTAAAATTCTCAAAAATGCTTTTTAACAAGAAGAAATGAGAAAAAAATGCTGAGAATCAGAATATAGCTTAGTCATGGGGCACTAGCCTAATGTGTGAATTGGACTTGATCGCCCTTACTGAAAATAAATAAACTGAACATTTTATGGAGAGAGAGCAAGCACCGGAATGATAGGTTTTATTCTCCTGCATGTTACCGTCACAGTGTGTGGCCTTACCACAGGCCCAAGGTAAGAGAACCAGCCAATCCTAGACTACATATCCAGCCTTTAGCCTGTCCCTACCTGGGAGCTGTTCTATGGTGAGGCTAATCTGCATTCTGGTGGGGCATCGTGGCACATGCCTTTAATCCCAGCACTCAGGAGGCAGAGGCTGGGGGATCTCCAAGAGTACAGGGCTACAAAGTGAGTTCCAGGACAGCCAGGGCCACACAGAGAAACCCTGTCTCAATGAGTGAGTGGTGAGTGAGTGAGTGAAGTCTGTCCCTGGTTCATGAGGGTGCCAGAAGCAATCAAATGCTATTCTCCATGGGTAAGATTTTATTAAACCAGACACCTTTAATGAAATCTCACACGTGGAGGACAGAGTCTGTCTCCAAATGGTATTCCTCAAAGTTTGGATCATGCATTCCTGACCATCAACACCAGAGCTGAGAAAATGGAAGGGCTCAGATACTTATAGCACACTGTACACCCCTGGTTTGTGACCAGAGCTGGATCCAACATACTCCAGAGAGAGGCTCGGGGGCCAGGCTCTGCTGGGCAGTCTTCAGGATGAACAGAGTGTTGGCGTCTCCTCTACGGTGAGTCTGCCATATCCTGTGTGAGTTGGGAATGCCAGGTTCAGCTTCCCATGTACCACACACTAGGCCAGAACTGCTCACTCTCTGATTGCAGTTCCCCAGTCGTGTGACGAGGATTTACTATCTGTCACCCATTTGCCTGGAGCCACCTAACTTCAGAGCTTGTGCTCACTCTCTGCCCTCTTCCTGTCCACACTTTCTTTCCCTTTCTTCACTCTCCCCTTTTCGAAAAGTCCCTGGCTCCAGTGCTGGGTTGGGCAAAGGCCATTTGAAGCAATAGGGAGGGAACATTGGAACCTGCAGGCAGTTCGTTGGCCCCTTCCTTGTCTTTCTTCAAGTATGTCACGGGTGGTTGCTATTCGTGCAGAGGAGGAAGATCTCACTGTAGTGGGGCCGTGGGGCCTGCTGTGTTCATACGTTCTCATTGGCTGACGTCTGTATCCCTTTGCTAGCCTTTTCTGACGTGGGACTCAGAGAGGTGCACCTGCCTCTGACTCCCAGGAGTGGAGTTGAAGTTGCACACCACCGTACCCAGCTTGGTTGGTTTTGTCTGAAAGCTAGGCTAAGTGGTAACTGCATGCGACATTTATTGTGTCGAATGGTTGTACCATGCAAAATACCTGGCTCATAGTCATCCCATGGGAACTGTGCTGTCACCCACCCATTCTCACCGGCATGGTGAGAAACACCAGGCACAAAGTGTTCTCACGCTCATGATCTGTGAATTCATCATCAAATGGTCCTCTTTTCTGTATTTTATGTTACTTTTAAGACAGGGTCTTACTCTGTAGCCAGGATGGCCTCAAACTTGAAGCAATGCTCCTGCCTCA